>NC_081555.1:16923936-17006436 GCF_963082655.1 Stomoxys calcitrans | reverse complement strand
TGGAAGCATAAGTTGTAACTCAAGGTATCATTGCTTTGTGCGTGTACCCGAGCCCAAATGGAGGGTGAGGACGTTTACAAAGGACACCAATAATTGAAGAATTGAATTTAATAACTTTTTTGCATTTATTAAATAAACATTTCCATTAACATTGAAATTTTCTGAAACACAGTTACACTTCAAATGAATATTAAGTTGCAAACGAAAGTGAATTCTTGGCGAAAAGTTAAGGGAAATTGTTTTTAGTTCTAAGGGGAAGTAGTGATTACTAAAAAATATCAAGTCGCACATTTTTTAACATAAAATTTTTGTAGAATTTGGTAAAAAACTACAATTCGGTGAAATTTTTCTGTGGATGTAATGTAAGATTTGAAAAAAGTCTTCTTGTCGCCCACAATTTAGCGGAGATGAGATATTTTCTACTATTTTGCACTTTTTGGTACCAAAACGAACGAATTTTGAATGGTTAATTTAGTCACCTATCATATATTTCTCAGTTGTACCTACATGCCAAATGTCAGACCTCAAGCTCCATTTGAACAGATAGTACAAAATGGTACCAATTTTCGTACCAACATGTACGAATTTTGAATAGATTATAAAGTCATCCATTATTTATTTCTTAGTTGTACCTACATGCCAAATTTCAGACTTCTAGCTCCATCTATAAAGAAAGTACCAACAAGTACCAAAAAGTACCAATTTTGGTACCAAAATGTTTGAACTGTGAAAAAATCATTTAGTCACCCATCATATATTTCTCAGTTATACCTACATGCCAAATTTCGGACCTCTAGCTCTATCTGCCCAGAAAGTACCAAATGGTACCAATATTGGTACCAAAATTTTCGAACTGAAAAAAGGTCATAGTTGCCCCTCATATTTTCCCTAGTTGTACTTGCATCGATTTAGTCACCCATCATATATTTCCCAGTTATACCTACATGCCAAATTTCAGACCTCTAGCTTCATCTGCCCAGAAAGTACCAAATGGTACCAATATTGGTACCAAAATGTTAGAACTGAAAAATGATCATAGTCGCCCATCATATTTTCCCTAGTTGTACCTGCATCGATTTAATCACCTATTATATATTTCTCAGTTGTACCTACATGCCAAATTTCAGACCTCTAGCTTCATCTGCCCAGAATGTACAAAATGGTACCAAACAGTTGTACCCACATCGATTTAGTCACCCATCATATATTTTCCAGTTGTACCTACATGCCAAATTTCGGACCTCTAGCTCAATCTGCCCAGAAAGTACCAAATGGTACCAATATTGGTACCAAAATGTTCGAACTGAAAGAAGATCATAGTCGCCCATCATATTTTCCCTAGTTGTACCTGCATTGATTTAGTCACCCATCATATATTTCCCAGTTATACCTACATGCCAAATTTCAGACCTCTAGCTCCATCTACCCAGAAAGTACCAAAATGGTACCAAAGTGTTCAAACTGAAAAAACATCATAGTCGCCCATCATATTTTCCTTAGTTATACCTGCATCGATTTAGTCACCCATCATATATTTCTAAGTTATACCTACATGCCAAATTTCGGACCTCTAGCTCCATCTGCCCAGAAAGTACCAAATGGTACCAATATTGGTACCAAAATGTTCGAACTGAAAAAACATCATAGTCGCCCTTCATATTTTCCCTAGTTGTACTTGCATCGATTTAGTCACCCATCATATATTTCCCAGTTATACCTACATGCCAAATTTCAGACCTCTAGCTTCATCTGCCCAGAAAGTACCAAATGGTACCAATATTGGTACCAAAATTTTCAAACTGAAAAAACATCATAGTCGCCCTTCATATTTTCCCTAGTTGTACTTGCATCGACTTAGTCACCCATCATGCCAAATTTCAGACCTCTAGCTCCATCTGCCCAGAAAGTACCAAATGGTACCAATATTGGTACCAAAACGTTCGAATTGCAAAAAGATCATAGTCGCCCATCATATTTTCCCTAGTTGTACCATGCATGCCAAATTTCAGACTTCCAGCTCCATCTGTAAAGAAAGTACCAAATGGTACCGATTTCAGTACCAAAATGTACAAATTTTGAATAGATCATATAGTCATCCATCATATATTTCCAAGATGGTACCAATTGCGATACTAAACGTATACCGTTGCCAATACTATTTTTCCACTTTTTCTTTGCTCCCTCATCCTTTTTCACCAGATATCTTTTAAATCAAATTTAAAAATTCTAGTTCTATCAATTTTGTACCTTTTTGGTACTTTTTTTTTGGCACCAAACTTCCAAAAACTCTTATAGTCCCACAATTAACGTTGCCATAGTGTATCTAAGTTTCAAAATTCAGAGCTCTAGAGTAATTTACAAAGAAAGTACCAAATAGTACCAATTGCGTTACTAAACATTCTATTTCTTCCACTTTCGGTACGATTCTCCAATATTTTTTGTACTAAACATTATTGGGAAGTCGCCGACTTTTCCCGTTGGGATGTCATGATTCAAGGGGAGGTTCTGTCGACTATAAACGAGAGGAGGCCACCTTAGCGCAGAGGTTAGCATGTCCGCCTATGACATTGAACGCCTGGGTTCGAATCCTGGCGAGACCATCAGAAAAAAGTTGCAGCGGTGGTTTTCCCCTCCTAATGCTGGCAACATTTGTGAGGTACTATGCCATGTAAAACTTCTTTCCAAAGTGGTGTCGCACTGCGGCACGCCGTTCGGACTCGGCTTTAAAAAGGAGGCCCCTTATCATTGAGCTCAAACTTGAATCGGACTGCACTCATTGATATGTGAGAAATTTGCCCCTGTTCCTTAGTGGAATGTTCATGGGCAAAATTTGCAATAAACGAGATCGTGGATAGGTTTCTTAGGAGACTGCTGTGATGAAATACGCGAAATGGCTTGAAGACGAAATCGAAAACGGAGCTGGGGCTTTACACTTGGCGAGTCCCGTTTTGGACGGAATCACTCTGTAGTTGTGAAAGGAGGCGAAAACCCAATATACGAACTACTTAGACCTCGATTTGGCCACCCCTTAGGGAAGAGTACTTTTAATACCCTTTTCTTAGGGAAGGGTATCAACTTGTTTACTCTTTGCCATGGGAAAGGGTAATTTTTTAACCTTTCCCTTAGGGTAGGGTAATTTTATTACCCTTTCCTCAAGGGTAGGGTAATTTTATTACCCTTTACCATAGGTAAGGGTACTTTTGTAACCAATTCCCGTAGAAAAGGATTACCCTTTCCCTTGGGGAAGGGTACTTGTATTACCCTTTCCCTTGGGAAAGGGTAATTGTATTATTCTTTCTCTTGGGGAAGGGTACTTGTTTTACCCTTTCTCAAGGAAAGGAAGGAAAGAAGCGTACTTGTATTACCCTTTCCCTTGGGGAAGGGTACTTGTATTACCCTTTCCTTTGGGGAAGGAAACTTGTTATATATCCTTTCCCTCGGGGAAGGGTACTTGTATTGCCCTTTCCCCTAGGGAAGGGAACTTGTATTGCCCTTTCCCTTGGGGAAGGGTAATTGTATTACTCTTTCTCTTAGGCAAGGGTACTTGATTTACCCTTTCCTTGAGGAAGCGTACTTGTTTTACCCTTTTCGTTGTGGTAGCATACTTGTATTACCCTTTCCCTTCGGGAAGGGAACTTGTATTACCCTTTCCCCTCCGGGATGGTAAATGTATTTTTTTCTTCGGGAAAGGTACTTCTATTACCATTTCCCTTAGAGAAGGGTACATGTATTATACTTTTCCTTGGAGAAGGGTACCTGTATCACCCTCTCCCTTGCGGAAGTGTTCTTGTATCTTCCGGAAGGGTACTTGAATTACCCTTACTGTTGGAGAAGGCTGCTTGTATTACCCTTTCCCTTGGGCAGGGGTACCTGTATTACCCTATACCTCAGGGAAGGGTAGTTATATTACCCATTCTCTTTGGAAAGGTACTTGTATAAGCCATTTCCTTGGGGAAGGGTACTTGTATTACCCATTCTTTTGAGGAAGGGTGCTTGTATTACTCTGTCCCTTGGGGAAAGTTTTTGTATTATCCTTTACCTTGGGAAAGGGTACTTATGTTATCCATTCTCTTGGGGAAGGGTACTTGTATTACCCTTTCCCTTGGGGAACATTCCCTTGGTGATAATAAGGGAAAGGGTACATGAGGAAGGGTTTTATTGCCCTTTCACTTGAAAATGGTAAGTTTTATTGCCATTTCACTTGAGAAAGGGTAGTTTTATTACCTTTTTCACTTGAGAAGGGGTGGTTTTATTACACCTCCACTTAAGAAAGGGTAGTTTTATTACACTTCCACTTGAGAAATTGCAGGTTTATTACCCTTTCACTTGAGAAACGGTAGTTTTATTACCTTTTACTCGAGAAAGATTAGTTTTATTACCCTTTCACTTGAGAATGGGTAGTTTGACTACCCTGTCACGGAAAAAGGTTGTTTTATTGCCTTTTCACTTGAGTAAGGGTAGTTTTGTTACACTTTCACTAGAACAAGGGTAGTTTTGTCGACCTTTTACCTGAGAAAGGGTAGTTTTATTAGCCATTCACAGGAGAAAGGGTAGTTTTATTGCCCTTTCACTTGAGAAAGGGTCGTTTTATTACCCTTTCGCTTGAGAAATGGTAATTTTGTTACTCTTTCACTTGAGAAAGGGTAGTTTTATTACCCTTCACTTGAAAAGGGGTAGTTTTATTACCCTTTCACTAGGGAAAGGGTAGTTTTATTACCCTTTCGCTGAAAAAAGTTAGTTTTATTACCTTTCGATTTGAGTAAGGGTAATTTTATTACCCTTTCATTTGAGATAGGGTAATTTTATTACACTTTCGCTTGAGAGAGAGTAGTTTTATTACCCTTTTACTTGAGAAAAGGTAGTTTTAATACCCTTACGCTGAAAAAAGTTAGTTTTATTACCTTTTCACTTGAGTAAGTGTAGTTTTATTACCCTTTCACTAAAAGAGGGTAGTTTTTTGCCCTTTCACTTGAAAAGGGGTAGTTTTATTACCCTTTCGCTAAAATAAGTTAGTTTGATTACCTTTTGATTTGAGTAAGGGTAGTTTCATTACCCTTTCATTTGAGATAGGGTAAATTTATTACACTTTCGCTTGAGAGAGGGTAGTTTTATTACCCTTTTACTTGAGAAAAGGTAGTTTTAATACCCTTTCACTTGAGAAAGGGTAGTTTTTTACACCTTCACTTGAGAAAGGGTAGTATTATTACCCTTTTAGTCGAAAAAGGGTAGTTTATTACCCTTTCACTTGAGAAAGGGTAGTTTTATTGCCCTTCACTTGAGAAAGGGTAGTTTTTTACACCTTCACTTGAGAGGTTGTATTATTATTACCATTTTTCTAGAAAAAGGGTAGTTTTATTACCCTTTTAGTCGGAAAAGGGTAATTTATTACCCTTTTACTCGAAAAAGGGTAGTTTTATTACCCTTTCACTTGAGAAAGGGTAGTTTTTTTTACACCTTCACTTGAGAGATGGTAGTATTATTACCCTTTTTCTAGAAAAAGGGTAGTTTTATTACCTTTTGATTTGAGTAAGGGTACTTTTATTACTCTTTCACTTGAGAAAGGGTAGTTTTGTTACCCTTACACTTGAGAAAGGGTAGTTTTATTACCCTTTCACTTGAGAAAGGGTAGTCTTAGTACTTTTTCACTTGAGAAACGTTAGTATTATCACCCTTTCATTTGAGAAAGGGTAGTTTTTTTTTTACACCTTCAAAAAAACCAAAAAGACGCCTTCACTTAAGAAAGGATAGTTTTATTGCCCTTTCACTTGAGAAAGGGTAGTTTAATTGTCCTTTCACTTGAGAAAGATTAGTTTTTTTACACCTTCACTTGATAAAGGGTAGTATTGTTACCCTTTCACTTGAGAAAGGGTAGTATTATTACCCTTTCACTTGAGAAAGAGTAGTTTTTTACACCTTCACTTGAGAAAGGGTAGTATTATTACCCTTTTAGTCGAAAAAGGGTAGTTTATTACCCTTTCACGCGAGAAAGGGTAGTTTTATTGCCCTTCACTTGAGAAAGGGCAGTATTATTACACTTTTAGTCGAAAAAGGGTAGTTTATTACCCTTTTACTCCAAAAAGGGTAGTTTTATTACCTTTTCACTTGATAAAGGGTAGTTTTAGTACTTTTTCACTTGAGAAACGTTTGTATTATTGCCCTTTCACTTGAGAAAGAGTACTTTTTTACACCTTTACTTGATGAAGGGTAGTATTATTACCCTTTTACTTGAAAAAGGGTAGTTTTATTACCCTTTCACTTGAAAAAAGGGTAGTTTTATTACCCTTTCACTTGATAAAGGGTAGTTTTAGTACTTTTTAACTTGAGAAACTTTAGTATTATTGCTCTTTCATTTGAAAAAGGGTAGTTTTATTACCCTTTCGCTTGAGAAAGGGTAATTTTATTACCCTTTCACTTGAGAAAGGGTAGTATTATTACCCTTTAACTTGAAAAGGATAGTTTTATTACCCTTTCACTTGAGAAAGGGTAGTTTTAGTACTTCTTCACTTGCGAAAGGGTAGTTTTATTACCCTTTCACTTGCGAAAGGGTAGTTTTATTACCCTTTCATGTTGATTACCCTTGCACTTGGCAAATGGTTGTTCAATCAAATATTTTTAAGTTTTTTTTTTTTCATTTCCTCTTCTTACAACGCTGCCATGATATCCTGCTGGAAATGTTCCTTTTATGATCCTTTTGCATCTTCCCATTTATATTCGTTATTTTTAAGCGAAATTTTATTTTTCACTTAATTATTTTCATTTAACCAATGCACAAAAAATTAAATCAATACCCTACCCTCTTGGTGGCCAAGAGGAAAGAATTTCATTACCACTCTTTTCGAAGTTAATTAAAGTTGATTGGTTTGCTGGTTGGCCGGAGAAATAAAAGGACATTTTTCGCATTCCCTCTCAATTGAGTTGGTAAAAAGCAGCAGGAATTCAACCAAAGTAGTCACTTCCTTCGATAGGTTCAAATAAAAATTTCCTTTCAATATTTGTCATCATCCCAATGATGATGATGATGGAGAATTTAATGCTTGAAAGTTGTTCGTTTGGTGAAGTAACGTTTGATGGACTTCAAGTTGTGAAATTTCGTCTCGTTGCACGTTAAGCAAGTATTTAAAGTTTCCAAGTTGTTTGGTTTTACGCATCTATTTTATCGCTGTAGTCGTTTTCGTTGTCGTTTGTTTCGATGTTTTGGCCATTATCCTTTGGCATGCCTGCCTTTATATCGCTGCCTGAACTGAACTGCCATAATGGCAACTCATTTCAGGGCACATTTTATGGCCATTCAGATTTTGCTATTCATAGAGTTCGCCCAACTTTATGGGTTTTCTTTACATGCAATAAAGTGTGTGTAAATGATATGAAGGAAAAAAAATGCGAAACCGGCATGCAGAAGCACAAAACAAAAACCAAGACAGAAAATGCTCATAAGCTTAAGCGGTGACTTTTAAACTTAATTGCGTCTCGGCTTTAATGTCGCTGCTCAAACTAAACTGTTCAGCCGTTTTTCGAGTATACATCAACAGACAACAAAGTGCAGACATAAATGAGATCATGGACGTACTGTAGGATATTTATTTTGATTATGTTGATTTATGGCAACTGTGGTGTTAAACTGTACAACAAGCCATAGGATATTGACCGAGTGGTAGAAATTGTGGTAGATTTAAAATTTTGTTGGTGTAAAAAAAAAGAAAAAAAAAATTAACACAAATTTTTTAATTATTTTTTTTTGCATTTAATACAAATTTTAAAAATGTAATTTTTATTTCACTTTTCCCTCAATACTCACTTGGCAAGAAGTTGTCTTAAATATTCCCTTTTCTCTCTGCTTATTTTATTGATTCCCTTTGCCCTAATAATTGTCTAACCCCTCTTTCTTGTTCTCACTTTGATGTTTGTTGTCCTTATTCTGTGAGGATTTGCCCTCAATCGCCTTGCATATTATTGAGGACATTGAACACAGCTGTTACTGACACCATAACAATTTTTGAAAATTGAAATCATAAAAATGAACAGTTCTCTTGTTTCGGCTCTTACTTGCCTCAACATGTTGATTGTTTTGAAGAATAAACGATAATAAACAGGAAAATTGTTAAATTTCAAGAAATTGAAATTTTTATATTCACAACATCACCAAAGTCTTTCTTCCAGTCGTTGATAATCTTTGGTGCCAGCAATGAAAGTCAAGGTGGCAGGTTGATGTAACAACCTTCTTGGGGAGGGAGTGTAAATGGAAATGGTAGGCCATAAAATGGACACTGAATTCAGATTTATTGAAACGTGGCTATGAATTGCAATAATAATCATAAACAACAAAAATGTATTTGCATAAGTTGGGCATTGCAGGTTATAAATACTTTAAAGACTTTTGTGCAAAAGTCATTGTTCGATTTAAGTGGCTTAACTTTGAAACTTAATATTCATAATAATGGAACTTTAAGCTGGGTAAGGATTTTAAGGTCTGCTAGTTGATTGGTCCTCAAAGAAAGGATACCAAAACTAAGTTTTCCTTGAGAAAGTGAACTAGGTCCAACCTTTCCCTAGCAAAAGGGTACTATAACTAACCTTTCCCAAACAAAGTGTTCAAAAACTAACTTTCCATAGACTACTCTATTCCTTACAAAATGAAACTAAAACAAGCAAAAAGGCATTAAGTTCGGCCAGAACGATCAGAACCATATTGAACACGATTGACGAAGAGCTTAATACAGTTAACTGTGCTAAATTTCAGCGATACCGAGTAAAAAACGTGTTTTTATTGTTCCAAGAACTTAACAAATTCATCGTTACGGGTCTATATCTTAAATCGGAAGATTGGTATATATGACAGCTACATCCAAAACTGCACCGATCTGGGCCGCACTGAACAAGGAAGTCGCAGAGCCTAACACAACTCACTATACCAAATTTCTGCGAAGTCGGATAATAAATGCGTCTATTATGGGCCAAAGTCATTAGATCGAGATATCGGTCTATATCCAAATCTGCACCGATCTGGACTAAATTAAACAAGGATGACGAGGGACCTAACATAACTAACTGTTCCAAATTTCAGTGAAATCAGACAATAAATTCTCTTTGGATGGGCCTCATAGCTTTAATCGAGAGATCGGTCGATATGGCAGCTAAATCTAAATCTGGACTGATATGGGCCATATTGAACAAGAATGTCGAGAGGCCTAACACAACTCATTGTCCTAAATATCAGCGAAATCGTATAATAAATGAGGCTTTAATGGGTCTAAGACCCTAATCGGCAGATGGGTCTATATGGGTGTTATAGTCCAAAATAGCTCATCATCGAACTTAACCTGCCAAAGGACAAAGAAAGAATTCGTGCAAAGTTTTAGCTCAATATCACAATTTCTAAGACTGTAGCGGGATTTCAAAAGACAGATGGACGGACATGGCTAAATCGTCTTAGATTTTCACGACGTTCAAAAATTTATATTCTTTTTAGGGTCGGAAATGGATAATTCGATGTGATGCAAAACGAATGGCACAATGAATACTCCCCCATCTTTCGATGGTGGGTATAACAAACCGTTCCCTAATAAAAGGGTACTTAAACCTACCTATGGAAAGGGTGCTAACACAACTAAATCTAGTTTTTCCCAATGGAAAAAGTACTAAAACTTAACTGTGATTATGGAAAGGGTACTAAAACTAGCCTTTTCCTAAGGAAAGGGCACTAAAACTACCCTTTCCTTAAGGAAAGGGTACTAAAACTACCATTCCCCTAAGGAAAGGGTACTAAAACTACCCTTTCCCAAGGGTACTTTACCCACCAGTGCCCTTAAGAAGGGATTTAGTAAATATAGCTTCTCTCACAAAATGGAACTGAAAAAACCTTTCCACAATTGGCGGGTACCTTTCCTTCAGAAAAGGGTAATCAAATTATACTTTCTCTAAGAACAGGGTACAAAAACTACCCCTTCTCTAAGAAAAGGGCACATAAACTACCCTTTGGCTAGGGAAAGAGTACTAAAACTAGCCTTTCTTTTAGGAAAGGGTACTAAAACTAATCTTTTTCTTAGGAAACGGTACCATTTTTTAAGGAAAGAGTACCCTTTTTTAAGGAAAGTGTACCCTTCTTTCGGGAAAGAGTACCCTTCTTTGAGAAAAGGGTACTTAAACTACCCTTTACCCAGAGAAACGGTACTAACACTACCCCTTACCCAAGAAAAAGGTACGAAAACTACTCTTTACCCAAGGAAAGGGTACTAAAACTACCCTTTGGCTAGGGAAATAGTACTAAAACTAATCTTTCTTTTAGGAAAGAGTACTAAAACTAATCTTTTTCTTAGAAAACGGTACCATTTTTTAGGAAAGAGTACCCTTTTTTAAGGAAAGTGTACCCTTTTTTCAGGAAAGAGTACCCTTCTCTGAGAAAAGGGTTCTTAAACTACCCTTTACCCAGAGAAACGGTACTAACACTACCCCTTACCCAAGAAAAAGGCGCGACAACTATTCTTTACCCAAGGAAAGGGTACTAAAACTACCCTTTGGCTAGGGAAATAGTACTAAAACTAATCTTTCTTTTAGGAAAGGTTACTAAAACTAACCTTTTTCTTAGGAAACGTTACCGTTGTTTAAGGAAAGAGTACCCTTTTTTTAAAAAAAGTGTACCCTTTTTTCAGGAAAGAGTACTCTTCTTTGAGAAAAGGGTACTTAAACTACCCTTTACCCAGAGAAACGGTACTAACACTACCCCTTACCCAAGAAAAAGGTACTAAAACTACTCTTTACCCAAGAAAAGGGTACTAAAACTACCCTTTGGCTAGGGAAATAGTACTAAAACTAATCTTTCTTTCAGGAAAGGGTACTAAAACTAATCTTTTTCTTAGGAAACGGTACCATTTTTTTAGGAAAGAGTACCCTTTTTTATGGAAGTGTACCCGTTTTTTAAGAAAAGAGTACCCTTCTTTGAGAAAAGGGTACTTAAACTACCCTTTACCCAGAGAAACGGTACTAACACTACCCCTTACCCAAGGATAAGGTACTAAAACTACCATTTACCACATAATAGGGTACTAAAACTACCTTTTGCCCAAAGAAAGGGTGCTAAAACTACCCTTTACCCAAGGAGAGGGTACTTAACTATCCTTTATTTCAGGAAAGGGTACTAAAATTACACTTACATAACATAAACTACTCTTGTGGCTAAGAAAGAGTACTAAAAAGTATCTTTCTTTCACGAAAGAGTACAAAAACTACCCTTTTCCCAAAGAAAGCGTACTAAAACTACCCTCTACCCAAGTAAAGTGTTCTAAAACAACCTTTACCCAAGGAAATGGTACTAAAACTACCCCATACCCAAGAAAAGTGTACTAAAACTTCCTTTTACCCAAGGAGAGGGTACTTAACTATTCTTTATTTCAGGAAAGGGTACTAAAATTACACTTACATAACATAAACTACCCTTGTGGCTAAGAAAGAGTACTAAAACTTATCTTTCTTTCACGAAAGAGTACTAAAACTACCCTTTTCCTAAAGAAATGGTACTAAAACTACCCTCTATCCAAGGAAAGAGTTCTAAAACAACCCCGTACCCAAGGAAATGGTACTAAAACTACCCCATACCCAAGAAAAGTGTACTAAAACTTTCTTTTACCCAAGGAGAGGGTACTTAACTATCCTTTACTTCAGGAAAGGGTACTAAAATTGCACTTACATAACATAAACTACTTTTGTGGCTAAGAAAGAGTACTAAAACTTATCTTTCTTTCACGAAAGAGTACTTAAACTATCCTTTTCCTAAAGAAAGGGTACTAAAACTACACTCTACCCAAGGAAAGAGTTCTAAAACAACCCGTACCCAAAGAAATGGTACTAAAACTACCCCATACCCAAGAAAAGTGTACTAAAACTTCCCTTTACCCAAGGAGAGGGTACTTAACTATCCTTTATTTCAGGAAAGTGTACTAAAATTACACTTACATAACATAAACTACCCTTGTGGCTAAGAAAGAGTACTAAAACTTATCTTTCTTTCACGAAAGAGTACTAAAACTACCCTTTTCCTAAAGAAAGGGTACTAAAACTACCCTTTTCCTAAAGAAAGGGTACTAAAACTACCCTCTACCCAAGGAAAGAGTTCTAAAACAACCCCGTACCCAAGGAAATGGTACTAAAACTACCCCATACCCAAAAAAAGTGTACTAAAACTTCCTTTTACCCAAGGAGAGGGTACTTAACTATCCTTAATTTCAGGAAAGGATACTAAAATTGCACTTACATAACATAAACTACTCTTGTGGTTAAGAAAGAGTACTAAAACTTATCTTTTTTCACGAAAGAGTACTAAAACCTATCTTTCTTTCACGAAAGAGTACTAAAACTACCCTTTTCCTAAAGAAAAGATACTAAAAATACCCTCTACCCAAGGAAAGGATTCTAAAACTACTTTACCCAAGTAAAGAGTTCTAAAACTACCCCACACCCAAGGAAAGTGTACTAAAACTACCATTTACCACATAAAAGGGTACTTACTTTACCTAAGGAAAGGATTCTAAAAATACCCTTTGTCCAAGGAAACGGTGTTAAAACTACTCTTAACCCAAGGAAACGATCCTAAAACTATCACTTAAAAAAGGAAAGAACTCTAAAACTACCCTTTACCCAAGGAAAGGGTACTAAAAATACCCTTTACCCTAGGAAAGGGTGCTAAAACTATTCTAACTAAAACTACCTTTTACCCAAAGGAAGGGTACTAAAACTACCCTTTACCCAAGAGAAGGGTACTAAAAAACCCCTTTACCCAAGGAAAGGGTGCTAAAACTTCTCTTTACCCAAGGAAACGGTCCTAAAACTATCATTAAAAAAGGAAAGAATACCCAAAGTACCCTTTAGCCATGGAAATGGTACTAAAAATACCCTTTACCCATGGAAATGGTACTAAAAATACCCTTTACCCAAGTAAAGGGTGCTAAAACTACTCCTCACCCAAGGAAACGATCCTAAACCTATCCCTTAAAAAGGGAAGGAATACTAAAAGTTCCCTTTACCCATGGGAGTGGAACAAAAACTACCTTTTATCTGACGACCCTTTTCATAACCATTTGAAATTCTACATATGTGGTGATGAGCATTAGCATCACTACTCATAGCAAATTGCTGTTTTGCCTACTTTTGCCAAATTTTTTCCATTTAACAACTTTAAGCAGGTGTAGCTTTTAAACAAATCCAGTCAGCAACCTAGTAACCAATCCAGTAACCAATCCAGTCGCCCCTCAACTTATGGCCAAGAGACTGCTTATTTACTTTCTTAACTAAATCAGCATACATACTTTAATACTTTTAAGCCACAGGTGTCTCATATTTCCTTAAACTCTATACATTTTTCCAGCTTTTTAACAAAAAGTTAAAATTATACCACATCAAAGTTTAGATAATTGAATTATGAAGATTTAGGCCAATGCTAATATTTCTTAAAGGATATTTTATGCAAATTTGTCTGTTTTTAAATTACACAAAGAAGAGCAGAGAAACAACTTTTTAAGCCAAATTAAATTCAAATTTGTTTAGACTACGACAACAACAAGGCTTAGCTTCATATGATGGACGTCATTTACAAAAATGTTAGAATCATTTTTGGTTCAGCCCAATCATTTTTTAAACAGCTTTCCAGCTTTTTCTTTACTTTTTTGTTGTTTGTCTACCCGCCCCTCCCCCCCCACCTCTGGTGAACAAAAATACTTGAGAAAAAAAAACTTGTTTACCAAAATAAATACCAACAAATGTGAAGAGGGAGGGAGGACTAAGCAAATAAACTTAAATCTTAATTAAAAAGTGAAATTACCAAAATCTCCCAAGAAATGAAGAATTTCTTCGTATTATGTTGAGGTTTAAAATGTTATGGCACCTTGGTGCTGCGGTTTTCCCCCTGCAGTATAAAGACCTTACTTTGCTTTGCTCCTTCTGCTTTGCTGTTGTTTGGTTTGCTACAAGCAGAAAAGCATGAAAGGCCAGAATATCATAACACAAACTCCCCTGCCCTTACTTACGAAGCAGGGAAACCTATACCAACCAACAACCAACCAAACAAGCAACCTACTTAAAACCCAACCAAAAATCCACTTAAGGATTTTGGCGCATAAAAATATGCTACGAAAATTCATAGCATCTGACAGGAGATGATGTGTAAACCAAATTTTCTTCATTTTTTGCAACAGTTTTTCGCTGTCTATCTTCTTCGTTCTTCATTCTGCTCCTTCGATCCTTAAGCTTAATGTACTTACAAGCCGGAAGCTATATATCATCGTCTTATGGTAAACACAAGCAATAGGGAAAAAATTGAAGCTAAAAATTACTTTAGTGCCAAATCGTGGAGTAACGAAAACCTTTGCTTTTGGGTGTACAGAGTGAGAAGCATAGTTGAACTGAATATGGCAGCCAGGTTAATGGTCATGCCTTTTTAATCTCTTGAGAAGGCCACAAGCTGGGAAAGCTTCTTAGCAAGGTGAAGTAAGATTTCAGCGAAACATTTTTTGAATTTTTGTGGTCACTTTACAAGGTATGACAACATTTCGCAGAATGCTTCTTAGGGGGAGGGAGGAACTTTTAAGAAAGGTGGAAATTTCATATCAAAACTGTAAGCAAGAATTCAGTGTGATAGAAAATCATTCAAAAACAAAGTTTGAAGTTTTTTTTACTAACCCAAATCGCTTTATGATATGGGAAGCTTAAAGAGATTACTAGCCCAAAACTTTTAGATTTTTTGAAAAATAAAGGCAAAAATCTTAAAAATAGGTTAAAAGCAGTTTCATTTTTATAAGCTTTTGGAAACCTGCTTACAGTTTATAAACCACAAAAGTTATTTCCTAAACTGTTTACAAGGACTGATGGAAAACTAATCTGCTGTTAAAGTAAAGTTTGGAGTCCCCATTAGCTAAAACACGAGTCCACGCTCTTATTCTTTACAAACTGAAAACTGTTTCTAAGAACAGACGGAAGGACATCTTCTCTATAAAAGAGACTTGTGATTGACTGATTGATGAGTGATCACTGCCCAGCCCAAACGGCTGAAGCTAGAATCATTAAGTTTTGCACAAATGTTGGTCTTGGGTCGTAGGCGCAAGATAAGGCGGGATTTAGTGATATTCGTATGATAGAGGACTAAAAAGTATCAAAAAAGTTAGAAATGTTGAAGAATTTGCCCAGTGCTGGAAAATAGGGTAGAATTGATCCAAAAAACAAGTAAAAAGGCATTGAGTTTGGCAGGGCCGAACTTTGGATACCCACCACCTCGGGTATGTATGAGAACCCCCCTTTTGTCACAATCCAATGAAAATTTTATAACTTATGCACCCAAGAACAGACTATTGGTCTCTTTGGCAGATATATCCAATTATAAACTGATCTGAACCATATTAAAGTCGGATATCGTGAGGCTCAGAAAAAGTCACTGTTTCAAATTTCACCAAAATCGGATGAAAAATAAAGTTTTTATGGCCTGGCAGCTATATCTAAATATTGTCTGATCAGATCCATATTTGGGTCAGATATCGGGAGGTCCAGAACTACTCTTTTTTTCAAATTTCAGCTTAATCGGTTAAAAAATAAAGCTTTTATGGGCTTTAGACCCTTTATCGGCAGATCGGTCTATATGACAGCTATATCTAAAAATAGAGCGATCTGTAACATATTTGGGTCAGATGTTGGGAGGCTTAGAACTGCGCACTATTCCAAATTTTAGCGAAATCGGTTAAAGAATAAAGCTTTTAAGGGCTTCAGACCCTTTATCGGGAGATCGGTCTACATGGCAGCTATATCTAAATATAGTCCGATCAAAACCATATATAGGTCAGATGTAGGGAGGCCTGAAGCTACTCACTGTTTGAAATTTCAGCTTAATCGGATAAAGAATAAAACTTTTACGGGCTTCAGACCCTTTATCGGGAGATCGGTCTATATGGCAGCTATATCTACAAATAGTGCGATCTGTAACATATTTGGGTCGGATGTTGGGAGACTTAGAACTGCGCACTATTCCAAATTTTAGCGAATTCGGATGAAAAATAAAGCTTTTATGGCCTTCAGACCCTTTATCGGGAGATCGGTCTATATGACAGCTATATCTAAATATAGTCCGATCTGAACCATATTTAGGTGACATATCGGGAGTCTTAAAATAGCATATTGTTTTAAATTTCAGCTAAATCGGATAATAAATAAAGCTTTTATGGCCTATAGACCCTTTATCGGGAGATCGGTCAATATGGCAGCTATATCTAAATATAGTCCTATCTAACCCATATTTGGGTCAGATAACGGGAGCCTTAAAATCACTCACTGTTTCAAAGTTCAGCGAAATCGGTTAAATAATAAAGCTTTTAAGGGCTTCAGACCCTTTATCGGGAGATCGGTCTATATGGCAGCTGTATCTAAATATAGTCCGATCTGACCCATATTTGGGTCAGATGTCGGGAGGCCTAGACCTACTCACTGTTTCAAATTTCAGCTAAATTGGTTAAGGAATAAAGCTTTTATGGGCTTCAGACCCTTTATCGGGAGATCGGTCTATATCGCACCTATATCTAAATATAGTCCGATCTGAACCATATTTGGGTTCTACGTTGGGAGACATAAAACTACTCACTGTTTTAAATTTCAGCAAAATCGGATAAAAATTAAGCATTTATGGATTTTTGACCTTTTATCGGTAGATTGGTCTATATAGCATCTATATCCAAATATAGCCTGATTAGGCCCGTTCAAGAACTTAGCCGGCGTGCATCAAAAAGACGTATCTGTGACAAATTTCAGCTCAATATTTCAATTTTTGAACGCTGTAGAGTGATTACGGACAGACACACGGACGGACAGACACACGGACATCATTAAATCGTTTTAGAGTTTAACGACGATCCGAAATGTATATACTTGTAGGGTCGGGAACCGATATTTCGATGTGTTGCAAACGGAATGCCTAAATGAATATACCCCCTATCCTATGGTGGTGGGTATAAAAATGAAATTGTTGCGCTACTGGTGAAAAGAGGCTACTACATTTTTTTGATATCCGAAGGGGGAGCGGACCCTCCCCCTTACGTCAATTTCCGAAAACGCCAGATATCGGAGATAGGTGCACCGATTTAAGCGAAATTTTGTATGCCACCTTGCAAATTGCAAATTTTGAACATTCCACTAAGGAACAGGAGGCCACCGTAGCGCAGAGGTTAACATGTCCACCTATGCGGCTGAACGAGTGGCGCGACCATCAGAAAAACTTTTCAGCGTTGGTTTGCCACCTTGCAAATTGCAAATTTTGCCCACGAACATTCCACTAAGGACCAAAAGCCCACCGTTGCGCAGAGGTTAACATGTCCGCCTATGCGGCTGAACGCGTGCGAGACAATCAGAAAAACCCTCCTAATGCTGGCAACATTTGTGAGGTACTATGCCATGTAAAACTTCTCTCCAAAGAGGTGTCGGCACGCCGTTTGGACTCGGCTATAAAAAGGAGGTCCCTTATCATTGAGCTTAAACTTGAATCGGACGGCACTCATTGATATGTGAGAAGTTTGCCTCCTGTATGCCACCTTATGGTATCCCAAAATTACGAAATAGGTATAAAGTTGTTGGATCAAATAACCTGGAGGGGACGTCCCCACCCCAAAACCCACCCGAACGGGCATGTTTACCGATTGGAACAATATGGGTATCAAACGAAAGGTACTTAAGAGTAGAGTGCGAACTTGGTATACAAATTTCACTCTAAGTGTTGGGAGGAGTCCCCCTCCCCCCCCCAAAAAAACCCCCTAACAGAACACTTTCACCGTCTTGGGCAATATGGGTATCAAATGAAAGGTATTTAAAAGTAGAGTACAAATATGACATAAAAATTGATTCCTTGATGTCTGAGGGGCCTTCCAACCCCCCAAAACCCCCCAGCAGGACATATTTACCGATTTGGACAATATGGGACTCAAATGAAAGGTATTTGGGAGTTAAATACGAATATGGTATTTAAATTTGGGTTCAAGTACCTAGGGCGGCCCCTAGGCCCCGCCAGGCCCAAAATCAAAAGTGCACCGATCGGAAAAATATTTGACTCAAATGATAGGTATTTGGGAGTAGAATATGAATATGATATTTCAAATTGGGTCCAACTATCATTGGAGTCGTCCCAAGCCCAAAACCTCCTCAAAAGTACCGCCAAAAATCAAAGTGGACCAATCGGGACAATATAGGACTCAATTGAAAGGCTTTTGGAAGTAGAATACAAATATGGAGTCAAAAATTGGATCCAAATACAAAATAGCTAGGGCGTCCCCCATGAGTACCGCTCAAAATTAAAACTGAACCGATCGGAACAATATAGGATCGCAATGAAAGGTGTTCGGGAGTAGAGTAAGACAATGATATTAAAAATTGGATTCAAGTATCTAGGGAGCCGTCCCAACCCCGTCCCAACCCCGTCCCAACCCCGTCCCGTAAACCTCTTTAAAAATCAAATTGGACCGATCGGGACAATATGGGACTCTAATAAAAGGTATTCGGGAGCAGAATACTAATATGATGTTCAAAATCCAAGTATCTAGGGCACCACCCCAAGCCCAAAACCGCATTAAAAGTACCGCCCAATATCAAATGTGGACCGAACGGTACCATATGGGATCCCAATGAAAGTTATTCGATAATATGATTATCGAATATTAAAAATTGGGTGTAATTACCACGGGGGCACCCCAAAACCCTCCCAATTGGGTATATTAGACAATCATGTAAGGTCTATATGAGTAGAGTTCGAATCCAATATTGATATAAGGATTCAAGTATCTTGGTCACGTCCTGTCGTCCTGCCCTTCAGCAGGGCATGCAGATCGCGACAATAAGGGACTTAAATAAATAGTCTTTTGCGTCTTAGCGTCAATGGGTTCCACCCTCTCCTCCCAATAAAAACAACATCAACACTGTCATGTACGATGACAGAGATTGTAATGTACTTAAATGAAAGGTAGTGTCAGAGGGCAATCACCCTCCTTCCTAAAAGAAATTGAAAAAATTATGTATGAAGGCCCATCAGGATAGAATAGAACAGCAATGAAAGGTCTTTGGTAGTAGAGTACACTTTTTACCCTCAAATTGGAATAGACACAGGAGGACCCGCTTGATCTCATTAAGGGGCTCAAACCCTCCCCCTTACCCAATTTTCAAAAACGCCAAATCTCGGAGTTGGGTGCATCGATTTAAGCGAAATTTTTTGTGTGCCACCTTATGGAAAGCCAAAATTGGTATAAAGTTTTTGGGTCAAATAACCTGGGGGGGACGTCCCCACCCGGACGGGCATGTTTACCGATTGGGACAATATGGGTATCAAATGAAAGGTATTTAAGAGTACAGTACGAAATTAGCATATAATTTTCATCCTTAGTGTTCGGGGGGTCCACCACTCACAAAAAACCCCCCAACAGGACACTTTAATCGTTTTGGGCAATATAGGTATTAAATGAAAGGTACTTAAATGAAGAGTACATAAAGACATAAAAATTGATTCCATGGTGTCTGAGGGGCCTTCCCACCCCCAAAAAAACCCACCACCAGGACATATTTACCAATTGGGACAATATGGGACTCATATGAAAGGTATTTGGGAGTTAAATACGAATTTGGCATTTAAAATTGGGTTCAAGACCCAGGCCGCTCCAGGCCCAATGCACCATCAAAACCAAAACAATGAAGTAGATCTAATATCCAAACCTTAATGGGCGGACACTGACCATGCCAGTATAGGCCTCAGATAAAATAGGAGAGTGAAAGAAGGCGCATCGGAGCGGGCCGTGTGCAGCTAGTTCATTATAAACTGTAAAGTGTTTCAAAAGACAGACTTACGGCACGTGTTGTCTTTATTTTCGACATGTCATAACATCAAAAATTCTTCCATTTGTCAGTGCCTCACACCTAAAGCTTTCTTGTTTGGTTTTTATTTATGAAATTTAAGATATTTTAAACATAATTAATTTGATTGATGGCAAATTTAGCATGTTATAAGCTTGTCATAAAAATGTCACTTGTCTGACATTCATTTCAGTATTTCATCAACCTTTTTTTTTTTGCCTCCTCTCGGTTCATTCTCTGTGCGTAACAAAACATGATATGAGTGCTTTAATTGACATCATGAAACGACAAAAACAGAGAAAAGCAATTTAAATGTCACATTAAGCAGGACATTTCTGCAGATCCTTCTTTCTTTGGAAAAACATTTTGCTTCGGAGAAGGGTCTACTTGCTGAGTTGAAATGAAAAAAGTTTGTGTTTTAAATTGGTGAGATTACTTCGAAGAAATTTTTGATTGTCTTTATTTGTTTCATTTTTGTTTTGTTTTAATTCCTCAGGTCTCAGACATTGAGGAGGAATTTTTAATAAGAAATTTAATGCTGATTGATTGAATGTCTTGTTTTGTTAAATGTCAATTGGGTATTGAATGACAAAAAGAAGGCAAGAAAAAAAAAATAGGATGGAAAAATATAAAGGCAGTTATTATTTTACTTTACTAAGATATGTCCAAATATTTTATGAAAATTTTATTTAATTTTAAAAATGAATAGAGATGGACATTTATCATGTAAATACCCAATATCTTAACACCTATTGGGTATTTATAAGAAATTTACCCAGAAAATTATGGATAAATATGCAATGTGCGGGTTTTTTATTGAATAGATGTCCTTCTTTCAAAAGGAATTAAATTTGAAGTAAATATTGGCTTGCCCAAAAAGTAATTGCGGATTTTTCATATAGTCGGCGTTGACAAATTTGTTCATAGCTTTTGACTCTGTAATTGCATTCTTTCTTCTGTCAGTTATCAGCTGTTACTTTTCGCTTGCTTTAGAAAAAAAGTGTAAAACAAGTAAAAAGGCTTTAAGTTCGGCCGGGCCGAACTTTGGATACCCACCACCTCGGGTATATATGTAAACCACCTTTCATCAAAATTCGGTGAAAATTTCATACCTTATACTCATATACCTCATACCGATCTGAACTATATACGACACGGATGTCGAAAAGCCGAACATAAGTCACTGTGTCAAATTTCAGTGAAATCGGATTATAAATGCGCCTTTTATGGGGCCAAGACTTTAAATCAAGATATCGGTCTACATGGCAGCTATATCCAAATCTGGACCGATTTGGGCCGAGTTGCATAAACATGTCGAAGAGCCTCACACTAAGCACTGTACCAAATTTCGGCGAAATCGGACAATAAATGCCTATTTTATGGGCCCTAAACCTTAAATCCAGAGATCGGTCTATATGGCAGCTATATTCAAGTCTGGACCGATCTGGGCAAAATTGAAGAAGGACGACGAAGAGTCTAACCAAACTCACTGTCTCAAATTTCAGCGACATTGGACAATAAATGTGTCTTTTATGGCCCCAAAACCTAAAACCTAGATATCGGTCTATATGGCAGCTATATCCAAATCTGGACCGATCTGTGCGATATTGCAGAAGTATGTCAAGGGGCTTAACCTAACTCACTGTTCCAAATTTCGGGGACATCGGGCAATAAATGAGCATTTTATGGGCTCAAAACCATAAATCAAGAAATCGGTCTATATGGCAGCTATATCCAAATTTGAACCGATCTGGACCAAATTGAAGAAGTATGTCAAAGGGCCTAACACATCTCACTGTCCCAAATTTCAGCAAAATCGGATAATAAATGTGGCTATTATGGGCCTTACACCATAAATCGGAGGATCGATCTATATGGCAGCTATATCTAAATCTGGACCGATCTGAGCCAAATTAATGAAGGATATCGATGGGCCTAACACATCTCACTGCCCCGAATTTCATCAAAATCGGATAATAAATGTGGCTTTTGTGGGCCTAAGACCTTAAACCGGAGGATCGGTCTATATGGCAGCTATATCCAAATCTGAACCGATCTAAACCAAATTAAGGAAACATTTCAAAGGGCCTAAGACAACTCATTGTCCCAAATTTCAGCGAAATCGGACCATAAATGTGGCTTTTATGGGCCTTAGACCCTAAATCGGAGGATCGGTCTATATGGCAGCTATATCCAAATCTGGACCGATCTGAGCCAAATTGACAAAGGATGTCGAAGGACCTAACACAACTCACTGTCCCAAATTTCAACAAAATCGGATAATAAATGTGGCTTTTATGGGCCTAAGACCCTAAATCGGCGGATCGGTCTATATGGGGGCTATATCAAGATATCTTCGAACTTAACCTGCTTATGGACAAAAAAAAAAAAATCTGTGCAAAATTTCAGCTCAATATCTCTATTTTTAAAGACTGTAGCGTGATTTCAACAGACAGACGGACGGACATGGCCAGATCGTCTTAGATTTTTACGCTGATCAAGAATATATATACTTTATAGGGTCGGAAATGGATATTTCGATATGTTGCAAACGGAATGACAAAATGAATATACCCCCATCCTTCGGTGGTGGGTATAAAAAGTATATTTGATTAAAGTTCATTCTAAGTTTTATTAAAAATGCATTTACTTTCTTTTAAAAAATCCGCAATTTCTTTTTGGGCAACCCAATAATTTTAAAATTCCATCAAAATCTAGTGAGCCTTTTCATCACTGCAAATTCTTCAAACAAACTCGTTTAAAGTTTTGGTACTGTACCTGTAAAAGCATAAATTTGTCCTTTTTCCAGAACCCCTTTTGCTTGGCAAAATTAAATTTGAAACTTAATTTTCTTTCCCCATTTCTTTACCTCCAAACCTGCTCTCTTGAACACATTTTCAATTCGATTTAGTTTGTGTGGCCTATCATCAGTTTTGTATTGCCCATTTATGTGCTGTCGATTGATTGATGGATTTCCTTTTAGCGGAAATTGTTACCAGAGCTTAAGCAAATCGTTGAATTGTGGCCTGATTTCATGCCAATTAAACTTCAATTCGAAATAGCAGCATCTCCAGCCAAAGGCTATCTTTGTCTCTCTGACTCTCTCTCTCTCTTTAGGTCAATTCCTAAGGGCCATTAAGAGGCTTAACATTGCCGCTGGCGTTGACCGCCTCTAACAGAATTTGAAAACAATATCCTGGGCCATTACTGCATCCTTTGGGGTGTTACAAGAAGAGCAACAGCGAAAGAGCAGCAACGATGATTTTTAAATGACCATTATCTAAACGAAAGCGACACATTAAAAATAAAATCGAATTGTTGGCCTTATTTCTATATCCGCAAATCCTGGCCATTTCGCTGATAAGTAATTTAATGTGCGATTTGTTGGCAAATGGTTTGGTGTCTTTGTTTCATACCCTCCATATCAGGAGGGGGCTGGAGAAGGGTTATTAACTTGGTCATTTCATTTGCAACAACTCTTAAAATTCATATAAAAACAGTTGGACAGGAAGACCATCAGATGGACAGGCAGAGAGACAAAATGGTGGACATAACGAAAGAGAGAAGGACGAAAAGAAGAACAACACACAATCGAGCAGATAGACCAACCGAGAGACAAACAAGGGATAAGAAAACTTCCCAAAAGATAAAAAACTACCCATTCCTCAAGGACAGGGTACTAAAACTACCCATTTCCCAAGGAAAGGGTACTAAAAGTACCCATTCCCCACGGAAAGGGTACCAAAACTTCCCATCCCCCCAGGAAATGGTACTAAAACTACCCATTCCCCAAAGAAAGGGTACTAAAACTACCCATTCTCCAAGGAAAGGGAACAAAAACTACCCATTCCCCAGGGAACGGGTACTAAATCTACCCATTCCCCAAAGAAAGGGTACCAAAACTACCCACTCCCCAAGAAAATGGTACTGAAACTACCCATTCCCCAAGGTAAGAGTACTAAAACTACCGATTCCCCAAAGAAAGGGTGCCAAAACTACCCACTCCCCAAGAAAATGGTACTGAAACTACCTATTCCCCAAGAAAAGGGTACTAAAACTACCCATTCCCCAAAGAAAGGGTACTAAAACTACCTATTCCCCAATGAAAGGGTACTACACCTACCCATTCCCCAAGGAAAGGGAACTAAAGCTACCCATTCCCCAAGAAAAGGGTACTAAAACTATCCATTCCTCAAGGAAGCGGTACCAAAACTACCAATTCCCCAAGGAAAGGGTACTAAAACTCGTATTCCTCCAGTAAAGGGTACTGAACTACCCATTCCCCAAGGAAAGGGTACTACAACTATCCATTTCCCAAGAAGAGAGTACAAAAATTAACCATTCTCCAAGAAAATGTACTACAAGTTCTCACTCCCAAAGAAAAGAGAACCAAAACTACCCATTCCCCAAGGAAAGGGTACTAAAACTACCCATTCTTCATGGAAAAGGTACTAAATCTACCCATTCCTCATGGAAAGGGTACTAAATCTACCCATTCCCCAAAAATCGGATGAGTAAACTACCCATTCTCCAAGGAAAGGGTACTAAATCTACCCATTCGCCAAAAATAGGATACCAAAACTACCTATTCCAAGGAAAGGGTACTAAAACTACCCATTCCACAAGGACAGGGTACCAAAACTACAAATTCCCCAAGGAAAGGGCACTAAAACTACCCATTCCCCCAGGAAAGGGTACTAAAATCACCCATTTCCCAAGGAAAGGGTAGTAAAACTACCCATTCCACAAGGACAGCGTACTAAAACTACCCATTCCACAAGGAAAGAGTAAGAAAACTACCCAGTCCCAAAGGATGTGGTACTAAAACCACCCCTTCCCCAAGGAAAGGGTACTAAAATTACCTATTACTAAATCTACCCATTCCCCAAAAATCGGGTGAGAAAACTACCCATTCTCCAAGGAAAGGGTACTAAATCTACCCATTCCCCAAAGGTAGGATACCAAAACTACCCATTCCAAGGAAAGGGTACTCTAACTACCCGTTCCACAAAGACTGGGTGCCAAAACTACAAATTCCCCAAGGAAAGGGTACTAAAATTCCCCATTCCCCCAGGAAAGGGTAGTAAAACTACCCATTCCACAAGGACAGGGTACTAAAACTACCCATTCCACAAGGAAAGAGTAAGAAAACTACCCAGTCCCAAAGGATATGGTACTAAAACCACCCCTTCCCCAAGGAAAGGGTACTAAAATTACCTATTACCCAAGGAGGGTACTAAAACTACCCATTCCCCAAGGAAATAGAACTAAAAATTCCCATTCCCCTAGGAAAAAGTACTAAAACCACCCATTCCTAAGCAAAGAGTACTAAAATTACCCATTCCCTAAGGAAAGGGAAAGAAACTACCCATTTCCCAAAAAGATGGTACCAAAACTACCTGTTCCCCAAGGAATCAGAACTAAGATCAGCCATTTCCCTTGAAAAGGGTGCTGAAACTACCCATTCCTCAAGGAAAAGAACTAAGACCTCCCATTCCCCAAGAAAAAAAAAATACTAAAACAACCAATTCACAAGCAAAAAGTACTAAATTTTCCCATTCCTTAAGGAAAGGGTACTAAAACTACCCATTTCCCAAGGAAAGGGTCCTAAAACTAACCACTCTCCAAGGAAAAGAATCTAAAACTACTCATTCTCCACGAGAAGGGTACTAAAACCACCCCTTCCACAAGAAAAGGGTATTAAAATTACCTATTACCCAAGACGAGGGTACCAAAACTACCCATTCCCCAAGGAAAGGGTACTAAGACTACCCATTTCCCACGGAAAAAATACTAAGTCTACACATTCCCTAAAAAAAGGATACTAAATATACCCCTTCCCCAAGGAAAGGGTACTAAAATTACCTTTTCCCCAAAGAAACGGTACTAAAACTACCCCTATTACAAGGAAAGGTTAATAAAACTACCCTTTGCCCAAGGAAAGGGTACCAAAACTACCCTTTGCCCAAGGAAAGGGTACTAAAACTACTCATTCCCCAAGGAAATTGTACTAAAACTACTTATTCCCCAAGGAAAGTGTACTAAACCAACATATTTCCCAAAGAAAGAATACTTATACCACTCATTCCCCTCGGAAAGGGTACTAAATCTACCCATTGCCCATGGAAACGGTGCTAAAACTACCCATTTACCTAGAAAAGGGTAATAAAACTACCCATTTACTTAGAAAAGGGTACTAAAACTACTCAATCCTCCAGGAAAGGGTACTAAAACTACACAATCCTCAAGGAAAGCGTACTAAAACTACCCATTCCTTAAGGGAAGAGTACTAAAACTGTCCCTTTCCCCAAGAAAAGGGTACTAAAATTACTCATTCCCCATGGAATGTGTACAAAAAGTACCCACTCCTCAAGAAAATTGTACTAAACGTTCCCATTCCCCAAGCAAAGGACACTTAGACTAACTATTTCCCTAGGAGTGTATACTTATACTACCCATTTTCCAAGGAAAGGGTACTAAAGCTACCCATTTCCTAAGGAGAGGATACTGAAACTTCTGATTCCCGAGGGAAAGGTACTAAAACTATCCGCTCCCCAAGGAAAGGGTATTAAAACTTTTTGTTCCCAAAGGAGAGGGTACTGAAACTGCACATTACCCAAGGTAAGGTTACTACAACTACCCATTCTACAAGGAAAGAATATAAACTACCAATTTTTTAAGGAGTGAGCACTAAAATTCTCATTTCCGAGGGAACGGTACTGAAACTACCCCCTCCCCAAGGAATGGGTACTATACTCACTATCCACTTGCCAATGAAAGGGTACTAAAACTGCCCATTCCCCAAGGAGAGGATAATAAACCTACCCACACCCCAAGGAAAGGATACTATAACTACCCACTCGCCAATGAATGGGTACTAAAACTGTCCACTCCCCAGGGAGAGGGTACTAAAACTGCCCATTCCCCTAGAACAGGGTACAAAGACTACCCTTTCCCCAAGGAAATGGTGCATAAACTACTCATTCCCCCAGGGGGTACACTCTTTTGTCCATAAGAGCTATAGAAAGACTCCTGCCCTAGTATCCAAGTTTTTCTTGAACAGTTTCGTATTGGTAGGTGATCCAACGGAGGGCAGAGTTCGGACAGGGCAAGCTTTCCTTTGGAAAACTTAGTTGTCGCCCATGCAAGTTTAACGTAAAGATTGTCCTCTCACTCACTGATAATCACGCCATAGTCTTGAAAAACGCATATATTCAGCTGAAACTTTGCAACGAATCCTTTTTTTGTCCATAGGCAGGTTAAATTCAAAGATGTGCTATAACGGGCCCTCATATAGACCTTCTTTTGATATAGGGTCTTAAGCACATAAAAACCGCATTTATTGCCCGATTTCGTTGAAATTTGTTACAGTCGGTTATGTTAGGCCCCTCAACATCCATGCCGTACATGGTCTAGATCAGTCTATATTTGGATGTAGCTGTCATATAGAATGAACTCCCGCTTTACGGTCTTGCACTGAAGATATGGTCCATTTACTACCCGATTTTGCTGAACATTGGAATAGTGAGTTGTTCTGGACCACCTTGAAAGCCAAGCTGAGTTTGGCTCAGATCGCACCATATTTCAAAATAGCTGTCACAGTTCATAAATGGTGTATTTTTTTGTCGAAATTTCGGTCCAGCCAACTTTAAAGCCTCTTTACTAATTTTTTTAAGAGTTTTTGTTAAAAAAAACTATTTAATGTAGAATCTCAAAATGTCACCATTGCCCAACTTTAATCTTTATTTGTGTGTGTGTTTTTTTTTTTAACTGCAACAACATATTTTCCGGTGAATGGCAATATAGTTCTTGCTGTCTTGTTCCCTTTTTGTGTCTCTTGCATTCGTATAAGTGTCCTTATGTTTCCGCTTCCGGCCAGCCTCCCATTGCCAAAGGACCTCCTCGTTTTTGTTACCAACAATTTCATGCTTTAATGGTCTTTCGATTCGCTCCTTTTTCCTGCCATTAAAACGGAAATGAAGAAAGAAAGGTCGCTTAAAGCAAACGAAAAGCCAAACAAAACAGAACAACACAAACCAAGGGAGCAAGTGAAAAGTTCACTGCTGTGAACCATGGCCGGCAGAGTAAAACTAGAGGAACTGGAAACGAAAAATGTTTAAAAGAGAAACTTCATTGTTTTGCCTTAGTTTGGGTCCTTTGAAAACAGCTTGCTAATGTTGTTCTGCAGTTGTTTGTTGTTACTTTTTTACAGCTACAGCTACAGCCACTGCTGGAACATGTTGCTCTTTGTAAAGTTGCCATAAAATTAGTTTGAAATCCTTTGGTTTTCATATGCCAGCGAGCAAGCAAGCAAGCAAACTCTCAACCCACATTTTTCTCTGCTACATATAGTCGGAAAGTTTTTAATCTAAAACATTGAAAACAATGAAGAAAACTATGATGACTGACTGCTACTAGAAATCGTTGCAAGCCATGATGAAAACTATTTCCAATTGTCTTCTTTTAGTACATGGGGAAGAGGGATATGGGAAAGCTGAGTTCCGCTTGGCCACATGACATTATGAGAGTTTCAACTAGTTTCAGCTACAGTTTAGTTTATTTCACAGCTAGGAAAGGAAGCAAAGGAAACGATCACCAGAATAGATTTTCCATGATGAAACTTGGAGCAAAGTTTTATTCAAAGAGTTGGAATAGTTGTAGAGCTTAAAGGGGATTGCATTCAATCATGGGTAAATTTAGAAAATATTGGTGAAATAAATGAGATATAGAGATAAAAATATTTCTAATTTTTATATATGAAACGATATAGGAAGAGGGGACACATTTGAAGGAGGGGGATTACATTGAAAAAATACGATTTTATTTGTTTCTGTGGAGAGGGAAGTTTTAGTATTTTTTTGCACATGGAAAGTGTAGATTTTGTTACCTGTCTTTAGGAAAATGTTAGTCTTAGCCTTGGAAGCCTTGATTAGGGAAGTATTGGTACCATTTCCTTAGGGAATGTTGTTTAAGAAGTCTTTGCTCAGAGATAGGGTAGTTTCAGGCCTTGTTTCTTCGTGAAAGGATATTTAAATACCATCTCCTTCAAAAAGGTTAGTTTTAGTACACTTTCCTTGGAAAAAGGTTGGATACTAAAGAAAAAGTAGTCTTAGTACCCTTCGTTAGAGAAAGGGAACTTATAGTACCCCTTTTTATGCAAGATATAGCCAAAGTACCCTTTCCTTTGGGAAAGGGTAGTTTTAGTACCCTTTCCTTTGGGAAAGGCTAGTTTTAGTACCCTTTCCTAAGGGCAAGGGCAATTTTAGTACCCCTAGGTTAAGTACCCCTTCCTTAGGGAAAGGGTAGTGTGAGTACCATTTCATTTGTAAAAGGGTTGTAAATAAAACAACCCTTTCCTTGGGGTAAGGGTTGTTTTATTACCATTTCCTTAGGGAAAGGGTAGTTTTAGTACTCTTTCCTTAGGGAAAGGGTATTTTTAGTACTCTTTCCTTAGGGAAAGGGTATTTTTAGTACCCTTTCAGAGATAGTTTAAGTACCCCTTCCTTAGGGAAAGGGTATTTTTAAGTACCCTTTCAGATATAGTTTAAGTACCCTTTCCTTAGGGAAAGGGTAGCTTGAGTACCCTTTACTTAGGGAAAGGATAATTTTGATACCCTTTACCTAAGGAAAGGTAAAATTAGTACCTCTTTCTAAGGGAATGGTTTGTTTAATTACCCTTTCTTTAGGGAAAGTGTAGTTTTAGTACCCTTTCTTAAGGAAAAGGGTAGTTTTAGTATGCTCTCCTTAGGGAAAGGGTAGTTTCAGTACGCTTTCCTTAGGATAAGGGTTGTTTAAGTACCCTTTTCATAGGGAAAGAGTAGTTTTAGTACACTTTATTTATGGCAATGACAGTTTTAGTACCCATAGGTTAAGTACCTGTTCCTTAGAAAAAGGGTAGCTGTATTAAATTTCCTTAGGGAAAGCGTATTTCTAGTACCCTATTCTCAAGAAAGGTCAGTTAAAGTACCCTTTGCAAAAGAAAATGGTAGTTTTAGTACACTTTCTTTAGGGCAAGGGCAGTTTTAGTACCCCTAGGTTAAGAATCCCTTCCTTAGGAAAAGGGTAGTGTGATTACCCATTCATTAGGAAAAGGGTAGCTTTAGTACATTTCCTTAGGGAAAGTGTAGTTTTAGTACCCTTTTCTCAGGGAGAGGTCAGTTTAAGCACCCATTGAAAAGGAAATGGTAGTTTTGGTACCCCTTCCTTAAGAAAAGGGTAGTTTTAGTACTCTTTACTAAGGAAAGTATGGTTTTGGTACGCTTTCCTTTGGGGAAAGGGTTGTTTTAGTACCCCTTCCTTAGGGAAGTGGTAGATTTAGTACCCTTTACTTAGAAAAGGGTAGTTTTGGTACCCTTTATCTAAGTAAAGGTAATTTTAGTACCTTTTCCTAAGGGAAATGTTTGTTTAATTACCCTTTTCTTAGGGAAAGTGTAGTTTTAGTACTGAAACTACCCTTTCTTTAGGGAAAGGGTAGTTTCAGTACCGTTTCCTTGGGGAAAGAATAGTTTTAGTACCCTTTACTTAGGGCAAAGGTAGTTTTGGTACCCTTTACTTAGGGCAGGTAGATTTGGTACCCTTTACTTCCTTAGGGAAAGGGGAGTTTCAGTACCCTTTGCTTAGGGAAAGGGTAGTTTTAGTACCCTTTCCTATGATAAAGGGTAGTTTTGGTACCCTTTCCTTGGAAAAAGGGTAGTTTTAGTACCCTTTCCTATGAGAAAGGGTAGTTTTGGTACCCTTTCCTTGGAAAAAGGGTAGTTGTAGTACCCTTTCCTATGAGAAAGGGTAGTTTTGGTCCTATGAGAAAGGGTAGTTTTGGTTTGGTTTTTCCTTGGAAAAAGGGTAGTTTTAGTACCCTTTCCTATGAGAAAGGGTAGTTTTGGTACCCTTTCCTTGGAAAAAGGTTAGTTTTAGTACCCTTTCCTGTGAGAAAGGGTAGTTTTGGTACCCTTTCCTTGGGGAAAGGGTGGTTTTAGCACCCTTTCCTTAGTTTTAGTACCTTTTCTTTGGGGAAAGGGTAGTTTTAGTACCCCTTTCTTAGGAAGACGGTAGAGTGAGTACCCTTTCCTTAAGGAAAGGGTAGTTTTAGTACTCTTTTCTTAGAGAAAGTGTAGATTTAGTTCCTTGTCCTTAGGTAAAGGTTAGTTTTAGTACACTTTTCTTATAGAATGGGTAGTTTTAATGCCCCTTTCGTAGAAAAAAGTTAGTTTAAGTACCCTTTTCTTGGACAAACGGTGGTTTCGTTAGGTATAGTACCCGTTTCTTAGGGAAAGGGTTGCGTTGTTACCCAATCCTTAGGGAAAGGGCAGCTTTAGTACCCTTTCTTAAGGCAGAGGCAGCTTTTCTTGAGGAAAGGGTTTTTGTACCCTTTCCTTAGAGAAAGGGTAGTTTTTGTAGACTTTCCTTGGGGAATGGGTAGTTTTAGTGTACTTTCCTAAGTGAAAGGGTAGATTGAGGTACCCTTTCTTTAGGAAAAGCGTAGTTTTAGTACCCTTTTCTTTGAGAAAGGGTACTTTTAGTACACGTTGTTTGGGAAAGGTTTTTTTTAGCACACTTATTTTGGAAATGGTAGTTTTAGTACCCTTTACCAAGAGAAAGCATAATTTTAGTACCCTTTCCTTAGGGAAAGGGTAGCTTTAGTACCCTCTACTTATAGAAAGGGTAGTTTTCGTACCTTTTCCTTGGGGAAAGGGTAGTTTTAATACCCTTTCCTTAGTTTTAATACTCTTTCCTTAGAGAAAGGGTTGTTTTGGTACCCTTTCCTTGGAAAAAGGGTAGTTTCAGTACCCGTTCCTTAGGAAGACGGTAGTATGAGTACCCTTTCCTTAAGGAAAGAGTAGTTTTAATTTCCTTTTCTTAGAGAAGTGTAGATTTAGTTAGATTTAGTACCCTCTACTTATAGAAGGGTAGTTTTAGTACCTTCTCCTTGGGGAAAGGGTGGTTTTAGTACCCTTTCCTTAGTTTTGGTAGCTTTTCCTTGGGGAAAGAGAAGTTTCAACATCCTTTCCTTAGGGAAAGGGTAGTTTTAGTACCCTTTCCTTAGAGAAAGGGTAGTTTTGGTACCCTTTACTTGGAAAAAGGGTAGTTTTAGTACCCTTTACTTGGAAAAAGGGTAGTTTTAGTACCCTTTCCTTAGGAAGGTGGTAGTTTTGGTACCCGTTGCTTAGGAAGGTGGTAGTGTGAGTACCCTTTCCTTAAGGAAAGGGTAGTTTTAGTACCCTCATCTTAGAGAAAGTGTAGATTTAGGTCCTTGTACTTAGGAAAAGGTTAGTTTTAGTTCCTTTTCTTATAGAATGGGTAGTTTTAATACCCCTTTCGTAGAAAAAAGTTAGTTTAAGTACCCTTTCCTAGGACAAACGGTGGTTTCGTTAGGTATAGTACCCGTTTCTTAGGGAAAGGGTTGCGTTGTTACCCAATCCTTAGGGAAAGGGCAGCTTTAGTACCCTTTCTTAAGACAGGGGCAGCTTTCCGTAAGGAAATGGTAGTTTTAGTACCCCTCTCTTAGGAAAACTATAGTTTTTGTACCCTTTCCTTAGGGAAAGGGTAGTTTTTGTACACTTTCCATAGTGAAAGGGTAGATTTAGTACCCTTTCTATAGGCAAAGCGTTGTTTTAGTACCCTTTTCTTGGAGAAAGGGAACTTTTAGTACGCGTTTTTTGGGAAAGGTTAATTTTAGCACATTTTTTGGGGTAAGGGTACTTTTAGTACACTTATTTTGGTAAAGGGTAGTTTTAGTACCCTTTTTTTAGGAAAAGTGCAGTTTTAGTAGCCTTTCCTTTGAGAAAGTGTAGTTTTAGTACCCTCTGCTTATAGAAAGGGTAGATTTGGTACCTTTTCCTTGGGGAAAGGGTGGTTTTAGTACCCTTTCCTTAGTTTTGGTACCTTTTCCTTGGGGAAAGGGTAGTTTTAGTACCCTTTCCTAAGGAAGATGGTAGTGTGGGTACCCTTTCCTAAAGGAAAGGGTAGTTTCAGTACCCTAGTACTTGGACAAACGGTGGTTTCGTTAGGTATAGTACCCGTTTCTTAGGGGAAGGGTTACTTTTTTACCCTATCCTTAGGGAAAGGGCAGATTATGTACCCTTTATTAAGGAGGGGGAAGCTTTCCGTAAGGAAAGGGTAGTTTTAGTACCCCTTTCTTAGGGAAGCTGTAGTTTTTGTACCCTTTCCTTAGGGAAAGGGTAGTTTTTGTACATTTTCGTTAGGGAAAGGGTATGTTTAGTGTACTTTCCTAAGTGAAAGGGTAGATTTAGTACCCTTTCTTTAGGCAAAGCGTAGTTTTAGTACCCTTTTCTTAGAGAAAGGGTACTTTTAGTACACGTTTTTTGGGAAAGGTTACTTTTAGCACATTTTTTTTGGGGAAAGGGTACTTTTAGTACACATCTTTTGGAAAGGGTAGTTTTAGTACCCTTTCTTTAGGAAAAGTGCAGTTTTAGTAGCCTTTCCTTTTGGAAAGTGTAGTTTTAGTATCCTCTGGCCAGGCAAATGGTAGTTTTATCAGGCTTTCCTTTGGAAAAGCGAAGTTTAAGTACCCTTTCCTTTGGGAAAACAATTGCTTTAGCACACTTTGCTAAGGGAAAGGGTAGATTTAGAGCCCTTTTCTAAGGGCAATGGTAGTTCCTTAGGGAGAAGGTTTTAGTACTTTCTCCATGGGGAAAGAGCAGTTTTAGTAATTTTGGTAAGCTATTCTTTAAAGTTTTCGATGAGTCTCAAGTTATGGTATTGACATGTTTTTTACTGCTAGGCCGTGAATATCTCAAGCTTTTAGGAAATTTCCGACTAAGTTTGTAGTGTTTTCACTTAATGGGGTAGTATGTATGGGTTGCCCAAAAAGTAATTGCGGATTTTTTAAAAGAAAGTAAATGCATTTTTAATAAAACTTACAATGAACTTTAATCAAATATACTTTTTTTAAACTTTTTTTTCTAAAGCAAGCTAAAAGTAACAGTTGATAACTGACAGAAGAAAGAATGCAATTACAAAGTCACAAGCTGTGAAAAAATTTGTCAACGCCGACTATATAAAAAATCCGCAATTACTTTACGAGTAAATACCAAAGAAAAATCATATCAAAAATCATCATTTATTGTTTGCTTTAATGTGATAACTTAGGTGTATGTCCATAGTGGCATATCTGCACCCTCTTTTCAACCTAACCTAATATGATAATTTGAAATCAATTTCTTCTGCTTCTCAAGCCAATCTTGTCTAGTCCATTTTTTTGTTTTTGTTTTAAGTCTAAGGGACAAGCAGTGTTGCTGCAATTAACCTCAATTCTCCACTCTGATCTCTGATTACTTAAACAAAAGTTTATAACATTTCAAATTCCCTTATTACTATTAAGAAAATCGAAAAATATCAAAATGAAGAATGAGAAGAGGGAAAGAGTGCAATGAGAAGGAGTAAATCTGTACAAAAAAAAAACTGTTTTGGCGTTAGGGTTTCTAAGTGAAGAGCATTACTAACTGCACATCATTGATTTGAAATTGTTTTTAAATCCTTTTTCTTGATGCCAATATGTTGAATGGCTCTATGGGTGTGTGGGTGTGTGTGTGTGTGTGATTGCGTGTGCTGGTGTATCTGTGTCATTGCAATTGCTGCCATTGTTGTCGGTTAATGCTCGCATCGCCAGGATTTATTTACGTTTCTATGATCCTGGTTGCTCAATTCAATTTTCTTAAAAGCTTAATGGCAAACTTTTTTCTCCCCCATTGGTCTTAGTTCCATACTGGTTGTTGCTGTTGTTTTTTTGTGATTTCGCCCTACTTAGACTACTACAATAAGCAAAACTACTCTTCGAGAGAGACTGAGCAAAAGAACAAAAAAAAAAACGAAACGGAAAAAACTTTGATTTTAATCGATGACTTACTCTTCCTCATGATGATGTTTCCTTGGGTTGCCATTGCTGTCATGGTGAGCGTGTGGCTGAGCATTGTGATTTATGTCAGTGCTGTTGTCGTCCTTTGCATGGTGCTTGCTGTGTGACAAACCAGCTGGCAGCAGTAAGGCGGTCTCTGCAAAACGAAATGCAACAAAAATGGAAGTTAGTATTAAAAAAAAAAACTTAGAACGAAAATGGAAGTTGCAAGAAAAGTTGATTGAATAAAGTTGAGGGAAAAATTGAGAACAATTATTCCATGGAAATTTTGTGTGATATCTAAAGAGGGGAAAGAGGACAAAACTTAATAACAGCAACATTAACTCTAGGTAAGGAGAAGTTTTATTAATGATACATACTTATGCTTTAGTAGAGCCTTGTATACAAAACTTTTGTTGACGAGAAAAAGCACAATGATCTCTTCTATGTAAAAAAAGTTAGACGATTTTATGATAAACTAGTTAAAACTGTTTGAATTCAGATGGGTCGAATGTAGTAAACCCTTCCTGCTACTTTTTTCATAGAAATTTTCCTTTGAATTTTATCATCCTTGAAATATTGGGTTGCTCAAAAAGTAATTGCGGATTTTTCATATAGTCGGTGTTGACAAATTTTTTCACAGCTTGTGACTCTGTAATTGTATTCTTTCTTCTGTCAGTTATCAGCTGTTACTTTTAGCTTGCTTTAGAAAAAAAAGTATATTTGATTAAAGTTGATTCTAAGTTCTATTAAAAATGCATTTACTTTCTTTTAAAAAATCCGCAATTACTTTTTGGGCAACCCAATATTTGTTCATTTCCAGTGTGGCCTGATTTTAATGCATTCTGTCATGTCTTATTTTTGGTAATGACATTGCCAAACATCCCAATACTCAGTTCCATAGCTGCATTTCGAAATAATTGTTACGTGTGTATGCCCCTGAGGGTTGCCCTGCACTTTACTACTATCTATGACATTAATTGCATTCCACCATAGGCTTTTATGTTGATTGCGAACATTGAAACCTCATTAACATTAACATTTCCGACATTACCTTTCTGTTCTCCTTTCCTCTGCTTCCGCTCATATGTCATAGCCATGGGGCTTTTATGCCATGCAATGCTAAACCAAGCCAGGCAGAGAACAAGTGTTTTTTATAGCCTTTTAAATGATTTCCGGTTGACAAAAATTAGTGATGATGATGGCGTTGAGGCTGTCGCTTCATTTCATGTTGGATGCTGTGCCAAATGTTTATGCAAATTTTCTATTTTCAGCAATAACTAGGGGGAGTACGGGGTTGGGAGGGTAGATGTTGCCAAAAAAAAAAAGCAATTCACCGAAACCATCATTGGCGTCAGCCTGCTGAGCCATATACTTGCCAGCATCAACAACATTGTTATTACTATTAACACGGTGAGCAGGGTTGCCATAGGAAAATTTGAAGTTCAGACAATGGGTCAAAAATTTAATTTTGATAAAATAAAAAAAAAAAAAAAATTTTTTTTTGATAAGTATTAAAGACAAGTTTTAGTCCGATCATAAATGAATGCTGAACATTGTAGAAGTCATTGCGCAATATTTCAGTTCATTCGGATAAGAATTGCCCCTTGTAGGGGCTCAAAAAGCTACATCGGGAGATAGGTTTATATGGGAGTTGTATCAAGCCATTGCTCGATTCAGACCATAGTAGACACGCATGTTAAAGGTCATGAGAGAAGCCGTTGTACAAAATTTCAGCCAAATCGGATGAGAATTGCGCCCTCTAGAGGCTCAAGAAGTCAAGATCCCAGATCGGTTTATATGACAGCTATATCAGGTTCTATACCGATTTGCGCCATACTTAGCACAGTTATTGGAAGTTATAAAAAAACACCTCATGAAGAATTTCAGTCAAATCGGATGAGAATTGCGCCCTCTAGAGGCTCAAGGAGTCAAGATCCCAGATCGGTTTATATGACAGCTATATCAGGTTATGTACCGATTTAAGCCATACTTAGCACAGTTGTTGAAAAACAAAACACCTCAGGAAAAATTTCAGTCAAATCGGACGAGAATTGCGCCCTCTAGAGGCTAAAGAAGTCAAGACCCCGAATAGGTCTATAAACAGATATGGCCCCCATATAAACCGATCCCCGGATTTGAATTCTTGAGGCCTTAGAAGCCTTAATTTTTGTCCGAGTTGCATGAAATTTTGCATGTAGTATTCTGTTAAGACTTTCAACAACAATACCGAATACGATCCAAATCGGTCTATATATAACCTGATATAGCTCCCATATAAACCCTTCTCCCGATTTGACTTCTTGAGCCCTTATAAGCGGCAATTTTTGTCTGATTTGGTTGCAATTTTGCATGCAATTGTTGCAGGAAAATTAACAAATTTCGTTGTCGCTTTTTCGACCAAAGTTGTTGCTTTTCAAAATTATTTTTTTCTGTGCATGGTGGTGGGTTCCCAAGATTCGGTCCGTCCGAACTTAGCACACATTTGTTTGTTTTTCTATAAATATTTTTTTTGCTATTGGCAACTCTGTCTCTTAAACCATTATCCTCTCATAAATGAGCAATGCCATTGCACAAGCATTGCCCTTTTTTGTGAAGTGGAAAAAAGCATTCTCAAAACGTTGCCATGTCTATTTAGGGTAGTGGGTTTTTATAAACATGTAAATTTAATGGCGTGAAAATTAGTTTCATTCCGTTTCAACAAACGGAAGCGGAAACAAGCAGAGTGTGTGTGTGTTTGAGTGTGGCCGCTGTTTAAAACGGGTAACAGAAATCCAATAGCATTAGTTGTAATGTGAGAACTATTGTTTTGAACAGCTTAAGTGTGGTAAGAGATGAGGTTATTACCTCACTAAAGCTTATAAACTAAAATCATACAAAATTGTAGAATTTTTAATTCTTTCTTTACCTGTACGCTGTAACACAGGAGCCTATCATGTTCTTGTGGCCTCTTGCGTGGGCTGTTTTACTAATTACACTTCTTTGTGGCCAAAATTGGTAACACCAACCACTCTCACGAAACTACAAAGTCATGCCGATGTTATTTAGCCAACACATGCTTAACCTTCTGTTAACCGCCATTAACTTTGACTGTTTGTATGGTGTGGTGCGGTGTCGGTGGTGGCTTTGGCTCGTCTTGTTGAGTGGTTGCTTAGTTGGTTGTTTGGTGTGACTCTTGGTGTCTCAAATGACACGCACACGCACACGAAAGGTCCATCAGGGGATATGTGTCATTTACTTTTCTTTCCCAAAAATTCTGTATGAGTATGAGAGTGCATAAAATTTCGTTTATGTGTCCTTTTTGTTGCGTGCTGAAAATTATATTGGTGGGGTTTTGTTAGGGAGTTTCTGTATGGTATATGGAGGAGGTTAGAAGGCTACCGTAGTGCAGAGGTTGAAATGTTCGGCTATGATGCTAAATGCTTGAGTTCGAATCCTAGCGAGACCATGAAGAGAAATTTTTCAGCGGTGGTTTTCCCTTCCTAATGCTGGCAACATTTTTGAGGTACTATGCCATATAAAAACTTATCTCCAAAGAGATATGGCACTGCCGTACGCCCTTCGAACTCGGCTATAGAAAGAAGGCTCCCTTGAGCTGCACTCACTGATATGTGAGAAGTTTCGCTCTGTGTTTTAGTGGGCAAAAAATGTTCATGGGCAAAATTTGCAATGAACATTCCAGGCTCAGCGGTCAGCGTGGGCCTACGCCGGCATGCCAACATGCTCTTTAAGAGGTTGGAATAATAGAAGCCGCATGGATCTAAAGTTTATTGAGAGGCTAGGTGCGAATGATCCTAAGACTTTCACTAAAAGGGAGAGAGATTCCCTAAATTGGGCTTAGGAATTTGCGGCACAGGCTACCCAAAAGACTTCACGTCTTGATTGGGAAATGCTGCGGTCACTTGGAGGGCATTTGATGCCTAAAAGAACTGGGGCGAATAGTAGTAAGATTGGTTCAAGTACCTTTGCTAATGTCGCTAGGGACAGTTTGGAAATGACAGTTGTCGACAAGGGAGAATAACTGGGCTGCATACCTGGGAATAAATGGAGTGGTATAGTCAATGGACTGTCATCAGTATACTCCGATGTCCTTGCAGAAGTTCCTGGATCTCCTCCAGTTTGTGACGATGCAGGCTGGTGTCGGGGCCGATACAGACTAACTGCCTTTTAACGCTCAATTGAAATGTATCATTGTGCGCTAAAAAAGATTGGTGAGATCTGGCCAGGTGCAGCACTAGATTTAGCCAAGAAGGAAGATATTCCTTCTCGACCAATGGCGCATGTTTGGATACCAAGGATTCCCCTCAGATCCTGAAGCGAAACTTGGAAGACTTAGGGAATGTAATCCCAATCTTTCAACCACCGATTGGAAGATTGGTAGATTGGTTGAGGCTGATGGTGACCGAAGACATGCAGTTTCCGTACTCAACTCTGGCTGTCTGGAAGACCTCAACAAGTCTGAAAGGGTTGTCAACAAGTTGAAACTGAAGGTCTATAGAAGCGATGGGGTTGCGGAATCAGGTTGATGACTTAGCAGTTATTGCTGAACACTTGCTTGAGAAATTAACGACCACTTCGCTAAAGTCTGGCGGATTGGAAGAGACCGGAAATCCCGATGCCACAATCGAGATAGGAGGGAATGGCATAGAAACGGGACCCGACAAGCTTTGTGTGGGTGGGTCATCCGGTTGGACTGGGCTTAAGGTGTACGCCAGCGAGAAAGCACGGAGCTTCACTTCGACAGCAGCGGTTGGACTGGACAGCAGCAGCTAGTGAAGCATCTAAGGAGGAATCGTCCACACCGAAAGTGTCCAGTGTCCTAGGGAAGAGTGGTTCCACAGCTTTCTCACCTGCCCCTGGATGCGTACGGAAGCTCATCATGATAAGATCTAGCACTCATTGATATGTGAGAAGTTCGCCTCTGTTCCTTAGTGGAATGTTCATGGGGTTTTTTATGCAATTTGAGTCCCTGACATCATTGCCGAGCTTATTCTTTATTGGACTGTAAATGGATACATCTGTTATATAGGCCGATTTGTTACCCGATTTTGTTAAAATTTAGCATAATGGGTGTATTGGACCTTTAGATAACTGTGCTGAATATGATCGAGATCGGTCAGCATTTGGCTATAGCTGCCACATATACCGATCTCCAGATATAAGGTCAGGGACCCATAAAAGGCTTATTAATTACCCCATTCCGCTATATTTGGAATTGTGAGTTGCATGAGGTCCCCAACATCCCATGTCCCCCATGGTCCAGATCAGTCAATATTTGGGTATAGCTGTCATATATACCGATTTCCCTTTTTAAACCCTACACCATAGGGTGTGGGGTATACTAATTTACCATTCCCTTTGTAACACAACGAAATATTGATCTAAGACCCAACGATGTTTATATATATTCTTGATCGTCTTGATATTCTAAATTGATTTAGCCCTGTCCGTGTGTCCGTCCGTCCGTCCGTTTGTCGAGAGCACACAAACTTTCAATGGAATAAAGCTAGGAGCTTGAAATTTTGCACGAATACTTCCTATAAGTGTAGGTGATTTGGGATTGTAAATCGGCTTTATCGGTCCATGGTGTCATAGCTGCCATATAAAGCGATCCTGGATCTTGACTTCTTGCGCCGCTAGAGGGCGCAGTTCTGGATCTCGATTTCTTGAACCGCTAGAGGGCGCAGTTCTTATCCGATTTGGCTGAAATTTTGCATGAAGTGTTTTGTTTCGACTTCCAATAAGTATTCCAAGTGTGGCCCCAATCGGCTCAAAACCTGATATAGTTATCATACAAACCGATCCTGGATCATGACTTCTTGAACCGCTAGAGGGCGCAGTTCTTATCGGATTTGGCTGAAATTTTGCTTTAAGTGATTTGATTTAACTTCCAACAATTGTGCCAAGTATGATTCAAAACGGTTCAAAATGTGATATAGCTCAACTACAAACCGATTTCGGATCTTGACTTCTTGAGCTACTAGAGGGCGCAATTCTTATCCGATTTGGCTCAAATTTTGCACAAAGTGTTTTGCTCTAACTTCGAACAATTGGATCTTGACTTTTTTAGTCTCTAGAGGGCGCAATTATTATAAAATGTTGCCGAAATTTTGCATGAAGTGGTTTGTTATCACTCGCAACAATTGTGCCAAGTATGGTTTGATTCGGTTTAAAATATGATATAGCTGCCGTATAAACCGATCCCGGATCTTGCCTTCTTGAGCCGCTAGAGGGCGCAATTCTTACAATATTTCAAATTTTCACGAAGTGTTTCGATTTAACTTCCAACAACTGTGCCAAATATGGTTCGAACCGGTTCACTTTCTGGTATAGCTGCCATACAAACCGATCCTGGATCTTGACTTCTTGAGCCGCTAGAGGGCGCAATTATTATCCGATTTGGCTGAAATTTTGCATGAAGTGGTTTGTTATCACTCCCAACAATTGTGCCAAGTATGGTTTGATTCGGTTTAAAATATGATATAGCTGCCGTATAAACCGATCCTGGATCTTGACTTTTTTAGCCGCTAGAGGGCGCAATTATTATCCGATTTGGCTGAAATTTTGCCTGAAGTGCTTTGTTATAACTTCCAGCAATTGTGTCGAATACGGTCCGCATCGGTTCAAAATCTGATATAGCTCCCATATAAACGGATCTCTGATCTTGACTTCTTAAGCCGCTAGAGGGCGCAATTATTATCCCATTTGGTTAAAATTTGGCATGAAGTGTTTTGCTATGATGTCCAACAACTGTACTAAGCATGGTCTAAATCGGTTTATAACCTGGTATAGCTCCCATATAAACCGATCCTGGATCATGACTTTTTTAGCCTCTAGAGGGCGCAATTACTATCAAATTTGGCTGAAATTTTGCATGAAGTGGTTTGTTATCACTCCCAACAATTGTGCCAAGTATGGTTTGATTAGGTTCAAAATATGATAAAGCTGCCATATAAACCGATCCTGGATCTTGACTTCTTGAGCCGCTAGAGGGCGCAATTATTATCCGATTTGGCTGAAAATTTGCCTGAAGTGCTTTGTTATAACTTCCAGCAATTGTGTCGAATACGGTCCGCATCGGTTCAAAATCTGATATAGCTCCCATATAAACAGATCTCACATCTTGACTTCTTGAGCCGCTAGAGGGCGCAATTATTATCCCATTTGGCTGAAATTTCGCATGATGTGTTTTGCTATAACGTCCAACAACTGTACTAAGCATGATTTCAATCGGTTCATAACCTGGTATAGCTCCCATATAAACCGATTTCCCGATTATACTTCTTAAGCCTCTAGAGGGCGCAGTTATTATGCGATTTGGCTGAAATTTGGCATCAAGTGTTTTGCTATGACTTCCAACAACTGTACTAAGCATGGTCTAAATCGGTTCATATCCTGGTAAACTCCCATATAAACCGATCTCCCGATTATACATCTTGAACCTCTAGAGGGCGCTATTATTATGCGATTTGGCTGAAATTCGCTTCATGGTGGGGGATTCGGTCCTGGGCGAAATTAGCACGCTTTTATATTTTCAAGGTCTTAAACTCTTCCCAGACTCTCTTAGACTTGAAACTTTCTTAATATCCCTCGCTCTTTCCTTATGTGAGGCTTAACGAAGTAAATATTTGGGTTTTTATGCATACTCTGTTATATGCAGGAATATGTATGTGTGTGTGGGTGTCGCACTGTAAGAGTGTTTATGTGTGTTGTGTGTGTTTGTTAGTTTTAGTATTTGTATGAGTTAGTATATGGTTGAGGACGTGTATATAAGCTTTTGCATTAACAATTGTGTTTACGACGTTAATGAGCAGATTTGTTTCATATTCCTGTCGTTATTCACCATCTTTGTGAAATTTGCCTTGGTGGTCTTGTTAGTCTCGCACTCACTTCCACCCAAACTCACACACTCACTCTCAAATACATTTTTCTTCTTATTAGTTAAGCAAATGCTTTTAACCGTTTACAGCACATGACGAGGCAAGCGACAAACAAATAGGAAACTCAAGACAAGTAAAAGCGTGCTAAGTTCGGCCGGGTCGAATCTTGGGAACCTACCACCATGGATTCCGTTAAAAATTTATGCAAAATAAATTTAGTTAAAGTGCATATTAGAGTTCATAAAAAATACCATGGTTAAAATTTTAGCCAAATAGTTGCGCCCTCTAGAGGCTCAAGAAGTCAGATCGGTTTATATGGGAGCTATTGGGTTGCCCAAAAAGTAATTGCGGATTTTTCATATATTGTGACTCTGTAATTGCATTCTTTCTTCTGTCAGTTATCAGCTGCTACTTTTAGCTTGCTTTAGAAAAAAAGTTTAAAAAAAAGTATATTTGATTAAAGTTTTATTAAAAATGCATTTTCTTTCTTTTAAAAAATCCGCAATTACTTTTTGGGCAACCCAATACATCAGGTTATAAACCTATTTAGACCATAATGGAATGGATGTTGAGAGCTTTAGAAAAACCATACGCGCCAAGGCCTTCTTGAGGCTCAATAATTCAAATATAAAGATCGTTTTCTACGATTTCTATTGGGTTGCCTAAAAAGTAATTGCGGATTTTTTAAAAGAAAGTAAATGCATTTTTAATAAAACTTAGAATGAACTTTAATCAAATATACTATTTTATACTTTTTTTCTAAATCAAGCCAAAAGTAACAGCTGATAACTGACAGAAGAAAGAATGCAATTACAGAGGCACAAGCTGTGAAAAAATTTGTCAACGCCGACTATATGAAAAATCCGCAATTACTTTTTGGGCAACCCAATATATCAGGTTATGAACCGATTTGGACCACACTTAACAAAGTTGTTGGAACTGAAGGCAAAACACCTCAAATCAGATAAGAATTGCGCCCTCTGGAGGCTTATCAAGTTAAGATCCGACATGGGTTTATAGGGCAGTTATATCAGGTTATGAACCGATTTTAACCATTCTTTGAAGAGTGGTTGGAAGTCAGAACAAAACATGTCGTGCAAAGTTTCAGCCAAATCGGATAAGTATTGCGCCCTCTAGAGGCTCAAGAAGTCAAAATCCGATATCAGTTTATATGACAGCTTTTACAGGTTATGAACCAATTTTGACCATTCTAGACACAGTTGTTGAAATTCAAAACAAAACAGCTCACCTAGAATTTCAGCCAAATCGGATAAGAAGTGCGCCCTCTAGAGGCTTAAGAAGTCAAAATCCGATTTCAGTTTATATGACAGCTTTTACAGGTTATGAACCAATTTTGACCATTCTGGACACAGTTGTTGAAATTCAAAACAAAACAGTTCACATACAATTTCAGCCTAATCGGATAAGAAGTGCGCCCTCTAGAAGCTTAAGAAGTCAAAATCCGATTTCAGTTTATATGACAGCTTTTACAGGTTATGAACCAATTTTGACCATTCTGGACACAGTTGTTGAAATTCAAAACAAAACAGTTCACATACAATTTCAGCCTAATCGGATAAGAAGTGCGCCCTCTATAGGCTCAAGAAGTCAAGATCCGAGATCTGTTTATATGGAAGCAATATCAGGTTATAATTTGATTTGGACCAATCTTTAAAATGAAAGTCATAACAGAATGCCAATATTGGCTGATATGCCTGCTATATCAAAAAATGGACCGATGTGGCCCAACCGACCTACTGCAATAGGAAGTATTTACGCAAAATTTCAAGCGCCTAGATTTACACCATAAAAAGTAAAGTAAGTTCCACAGACAGACGGACTGATGGACAGACAGACAGACGGACAGACAGACGGACAGACAGACAGACAGACAAACGGACAGACAGACGGACAGACAGACAGACGGACAGAGAGACGGACAGACAGACGGACAGACAGACAGACGGACAGACAGCCGGACAGACAGACAGACAGACAGACGGACAGACAGACAGACGGACAGACAGACAGACGGACAGACAGACGGACAGACAGACGGACAGACAGACAGACGGACAGACAGACGGACAGACAGACAGACAGACGGACAGACAGACGGACAGACAGACAGACGGACAGACAGCCGGACAGACAGCCGGACAGACAGACGGACAGACAGACGGACAGACAGACGGACAGACAGACGGACAGACAGACGGACAGACAGACGGACAGACAGACAGACGGACAGACAGCCGGACAGACAGACGGACAGACAGACGGACAGACAGACGGACAGACAGACGGACAGACAGACGGACAGACAGACGGACAGACAGACGGACAGACAGACGGACAGACAGACGGACAGACAGGCGGACAGACAGACAGACGGACAGACAGACAGACGAACAGACAGACGGACAGACAGACGGACAGACAGACAGACGGACAGACAGACAGACGGACAGACGGACATATAGACTGGCAGACAGACGGACATACAGACTGGCAGACAGACGGCCGGATAGACAGGCGGACTCGTTATGGATTGTCAAGAGGGTCAAGAATGTAATCACTTTGTTGTGTCTCAGATCAATATTTCGATGTGTTACCAGCGGAATGACTAAATTAGTTTGCCCTCATTCTATGGTGGAGGGTATAACAAGTAAAAATGTATTAAGTTCGGCCGTGTCGAACTTTGGATACCAGCCACCATGGATAATTTAACCATCTTTTTTTGTAACAACTCGCCATACTATATCCATAGTACATTGGATGGGGGCTGGTTTGGACCATATTTGATTCAGGTCCCGAGAACTATTTTACAAGTCACAGTTTTAGCGAAATCGGGCAACAAATCCACTTTTTATGGGATTAAGGCCCTAATTGGTAGATCGGTCTATATGACAGTTATATCTTAATATTGTCCAAACTCAGCCGTATGCTGGTCGTATAACGGGAGGCTTAATACAAGACGCTGTGTCAAATTCCACCGAAATCTGGTAATAAATGCAGCTTTTATGGGCCTAAGTCCCTAAATCAGCAGATCGGTCTATATGACAGCTATGTCTGAGGAACGACCTATCTGAACCATATTTGAGTTGGATATCGGGACGTTTTAATCAACTCAAATTATAGCGAAATCGGATAATAAATGCGCCAGTTATGGGCTTAAGATCCTAAACCGGCATATCGGTCTATATGGCAGCTACATGCAAATATAGTCCGATATGGGCCATATTCGGACAGACACAAGGACATGGTTAAATCGCCTTCGAATTTTACGACGATCCGAAGTATATATACTTAGTAGAGTCGAAAAGGGATATTTCGATGTGCTACAAACGGAATGACTAAATGAATATACCCCCATCCTATGGTGGTGGGTATAAAAAGCAAAAACCAACCGTTAATTATAAGTTATATGGGCCTAAAAACTTCTACTAACACATGCTTACACATTCCTACACATAACGTTCAACTACACTACCAAAGGCAAGCGGTAATTGTTTGTTTATGAATGTGTGGCAAAGTATGTTTGCTGACGTTTGTTGGTGTGCGTGCAACTTAAGCAACCATAATATCAACTCATAAAATTAGCGTTTGTAATGATATGCCTTTTTTTTGGTTTTTTTTCTTTGTCATCTCTTTACTTTTGCTGCCTGCCTCTCTTCCGTCTTCTCTTTGGGTATACTAAAAGGGCTTCAGGTTATAATAAAAACCATAAGGACATAATGAATTGTGTTTTACGTTGCTTGTTTGTTGGCAATTAACTTAAAGTAAAGATTGCCTACTTTTTTCTTAGTGGCAATGTTCTTTTGCTGCTTACGATTTTTGTAGCATACATTAAGGCTGTCTTAGAGCTAAATATAGTGAACCTAAGCAAAGTTGAAGGCAAAGACATCATTATTTTGAGTTAAATAGTGTATGCTTTGGGTAAATAGCACCTTCTAAACAAATAATTGTATGCTGTCATAATCAGTTGACATATCAAAGCAACAAGCGGGTGGGCGCCTGTTTGTTTTCCTGGTTCTAGATTTAATGAATGGGTTTTCTGTGTGTTTGCTTTACTAATTATCTACTTCCCTTTGATCTAATATATAACGAAAAGCCTTTTTTTTAATAGGCTTAAGATGGAGCGGCTCATTGTAATGCATGGCTAAGCATGTCTGATGAACGCAATGTAGGTGTAGAATAGTTGAGGTAAGGTTGAAAAGAGGGTTCATATATTAATACGCCCAATGCCCTTATGGACATACACCTTAGGACAGTAAGAATGACTACAAATTACGCTGACCATATGAAAAATATGTTCAAAGGTGTTTAACATCTCAGAGGCGATTTTCCTTTCACCATCACTTATCAATCAGTTGGCATGGTAGTGATAAAAGTATGATGATTTGAGGATCTAAGAAATGAGCTACCAAAAAATCAATATAAAGTTGACACATATTGCCCGTTTCCCTTTCTTGAGCATGGGAAATCACTAAGTATGCTGCAGATCCATAAATTATCGCGGTAATCCCTTAAGGTATGCAATAATATTAATTAGTTATCACCAAACTCAGGCCCTAGAGTATACAAAACTTGTTCACACTTTCCCTTGCTTCTATGCCAGCCTAAAAGTATGCTAATAAAATTCAAAATTAAACAATTAATACAAACACACACGCTCACACCACCATAACACTTACACACCCACACACACATGCATACATATTTATACAATTATTATGACATATGCCAACAATATTAACTTTCAACATTTTCAAGCTTCTTTAAATATTTCTTTAAGTGTTATTGTCTCAGGCGGGCGAGAGTTAAGTAAATTCGAGGGTTTTACTTTCTTTACTTTTTGGTAAGATACGTTATAAAATCCAATTAAGCTGTAACCAAGACAATTATTGTTATTATTATTATTAGCATTAGCATTTCCCAAGCCAGTAAGTTACACCCAAGAAGTAGTCGTATAACGAGACAACAGCTTAAGCACGTATGTAGGTGTAACATATTTTAAGGGGTTGTATTATTAACTTTGTAATTGCCTAACATTAAAGGCAAAAGTTGACATTCGAGAGGTATTTTAAGAGAAAGTAAATAACGTAGCCAAGAGGAGTGTAGAAGAAAGAAAAAGAGCAGTCATGTGGAAATAAGTGAGGATGCCAGGGGAGGATGCTTGATAATTAAAGATTTCATGTTGTTTTAAATAATTGAAGCATATATTTAGGCTTCAAACAAGTATTTGCCAATAATTTTGGAACGACACGAATGTTGAAAAGCTTAACATAAGTCATTGTGTCAAATTTCAGTGAAATCGGATTATAAATGCGCGTTTTATGCGCCAAGACTTTAAATCGAGATATCGGTCTAGATGGCAGCTATATCCAAATCTAAACCGATTTGGGTCAAGTTACAGAAAAATGTCGAAGGAACTAACACAACTCACTGTCCCAAATTTGGGCGAAATTGGACAATAAATGCGCCTTTTATGGCCCGAAACCTAAAACCGAGAGATCGGTCTATATGGCAGCCATATCCAAATCTGGACCGATCTAGGCAAAATTAACGAAGGATATCGAAGGGCCTACCACAACTCAGTGTCCCAAATTTCAGCAAAATCGGATAATAAATGTGGCTTTTATGGGCCTTAGACACTAAATCGGAGGATCGGTCTATATGGCAGCTATATCCAAATCTAGACCGATCTGGGCCAAATTAACGAAGGATGTTGAAGGGCCTTAGGCAACTCACCATCCCAAATTTCAGCAAAATCGGATAATAAATGTGCCTTTTATGGCCCCAAAACCTAAAACCGAGAGATCGGTCTATATGGCAGCTATATCCAAATCTGAACCGATCTGTGCCATATTGCAGAATAATGTCAAAGGCCTTAGCACAACTCACTGTCCCAAATTTCAGCGACATCGCAGAATAAATGCGCCTTTTATGGGCCCAAAATATTAAATCGTGTGATCGGTCTAAATAGCAGCTATATCCAAATCTATACCGATCAGGGCCCAATTAAAGAAGGATATCGAACGGCCTTAGACAACTCAGTATCCCAAATTTCAGCAAAATTGGATAATAAATGTGGCTTCTATGGACCTAAGACTCTAAATCGGAGGATCGGTCTATATGGCAGCCATATCCAAATCTGGACCGATCTAGGCAAAATTAACGAGGGATGTCGAAGGGCCTACCACAACTCAGTGTTCCAAATTTCAGCAAAATCGGATAATAAATGTGGCTTTTATAGGCCTAAAACCCTAAATCGGAGGATCGGTCTATATGGCAGCTATATCCAAATCTGAACCGATCTGGGCCAAATTGACGAAGGATGTTGAAGGGCCTAACACAACTCACCGACTCAAATTTCAGCAAAACCGGATAATAAATGTGGCTTCTATGGACCTAAGACCCTAAATCGGAGGATCGGTCTATATGGCAGCTATATATAAATCGGGACCGATCTGGGCCAAATTGACGAAGTATATCGAAGAGCCTAACACAACTCACTGTCTCAAATTTCAGCAAAACCGGATAATAAATGTGGCTTCTATGGACCTAAGACCCTAAACCGGAGGATCGGTCTATATGGCAGCTATATATAAATCGGGACCGATCTGGGCCAAATTGACGAAGTATATCGAAGAGCCTAACACAACTCACTGTCTCAAATTTCAGCAAAACCGGATAATAAATGTGGCTTCTATGGACCTAAGACCCTAAATCGGAGGATCGGTCTATATGGCAGCTATATCCAAATCTGGACCGATCTGGGCCAAATTGACGAAGGATGTCGAAGGGCTTAACACAAATCCCTGTCTCAAATTTCAGCGAAATCGGTTTATAAATGTGGCTTTTATGGGCCTAAGACCCTAAATCGGAGGATCGGTCTATATGGCAGCTATATATAAATCGGGACCGATCTGGGCCAAATTGACGAAGAATGTCGAAGACCTCAACATAACGCACTGTCCCAAATTTCAGCAAAACCGCATAATAAATGTGGCTTTTATGGGCCTAAGACCCTAAATCGGAGGATCGGTCTATAAGGCAGCTATATCCAAATCTGAACCGATCAGGGCCCAATTATAGAAGGATGTCGAAGGGCCTTAGATAACTCACTGTCTCAAATTTGAGCAAAATCGGATAATAAATGTGGCTTTTATCGGCCTAAGACCCTAAATCGGGCGATCGTTCTATATGGGGTCTATATGAAGATATAGTCCGATATAGCCCATCTTCGAACTTAACCTGCTTATGGACAAAAAAAAAGTATCTATGCAAAGTTTCAGCTCAATATCTCTATTTTTAAAGACTGTAGCGTGATTTCAACAGACAGATGGACGGACATGTCTAGATCGTCTTAGATTTTTAAGCTGATCGGGAATATATATGCGTTATAGGGTCGGAAATGGATATTTCGATGTGTTGCAAATGGAATGACAAAATGAATATACCCCCTCCCTCGGTGGTGAGTATAATAAAATTAATTATATTTTCTCACCTGTCAATGTAAACAATGAAGACTCGGATGTAGACATTTTGGTGACAATGTCTCATACATAGTAGACAAAAGTGGTGACTTGGGGACACTTAAACCCGAGACCTCCTTCAGGGTTACTACAGGGTGCGCCAGAGAATCTTACTTGTTTGAAAACACAATATCCCACATTTTTCATGTAGTCTTGAAAATGACATCGGGTAAATGGCGACCCCCATTACATATAAGCTGATTAAGTAGATTTTTGAAATTCGTCACGATTGTTGTTCTTGGGCTGTGCTATGGTCCCTGGTCGATCGACATTAACTAGGAACTGCAAATAAACCCATAAAATGAAATCAGATGGACTATATAGCGTGCGGCCATTGGAGATCGCCCCTAAGAGAGATGAGGCAGTCGGGGAAATGTTATCGTAACAAAACAAATTTGGAGACTTCCCCCTCCAGATGCGTCCGCTCTCAACCCCCTCCCCACCCTGGGGAGTTTTCCAAAAAAGAAACTTTCTTTGGCGCACCCTGTATCAACAAACTTCTTTTTGGACAAACACACTTTCTTTTCTTTTAACTTAGTTTTATTAAAGCCTACTTTTAGGTTTAAAGGTTTTTGCTTAAAAAAGCATACTTTTAGGCAGCCTACTTTTTAAATTTATTTATTTTATTTCTTAACTTTAATTTTGCCCTTTTTTTTTTGAAGAAGGACATTATCTCTTTCGTTGTCCTCTTTATCAAAGGGGAACCAGAGCCAGCCAACAGCTTACAAGGAAACGTGTTCATAAATAAAACGAAGAATATTAAAAATACAACGAAAAATAAGTAAATGTATCCAGCTTATACACCCTGCTGAACTTTCGTATTGGTTCTGGGAAAAGCTGACAAAGATTGCGTAGCAAATTTTACAATCAAGCCTTTCCATTTACCTATAAATCTTCCCCATCTTTGTGTAGGGCATAACGAATTTCGCGCTTCAACAATATAAAAAGCTGTGTTAATACAAAAAAAAAACAAAATCCCTCTTCAAAAGGGGAAACATTTTATGAGAAAATGCCAATAAATTTTAGTGAAAGGCATTGGAATACAAAAAACCTTATATAGCATTCATCCTAGGGGAATGATTTAACCTGCAACCATACCACACACAAACACAAAAAATATTGAAGCTGTGGAGCTATTGCTTCTCTCCTTAAAATTCTGCTTAATGTTCTTAAATAACAATGCAAATAATCTTTCCCAAGTGACATGATGGCTGTCTTACTTACAATGTAGGCGTAGGCTATGGCTAAGGACTATGTATGGAAAATATTACTTAGCTAAAATCTGCCCCCAAAAGTATGTATCACATTCTTAGTAAGAGTGTGACTGATAACACTCGCTATAATATTTGCACTTTTATCCCCATACCCAAGGTGGTTTTTCGTGCAAACAAAGACATCAAGACATGCCATAAATAAAATGTAAACATTTATTTGCCATCAACCAACACATATTTAGCATTTGTTTGCATGTTTGTGTTGTGGCAGGGGAGAGGGGAGCCCAAGTGTATATTTAGTTCGTATTGTCAGTTATTCAGCTCCTCTCAAATAGCAATTGGCAAAAACAAACACTGCATACGAATACCACAAAATTCAGTAAATACTCGTCACATGTACAAATAGTACTACAGTGCAGTGACAAGGTTTACAAAAAAAAATGCCAATATATCTCGGAAGCTTTTATGACAGCATGATCAGGAAACCACCCTATGAAGGATATTTGGTAATGAGGGTAAGGCGAAAATAATGCTGCCGAAAAGTAATGAATTAATCATGAGTTCAGTCAAGGTTTTCTGTAGAAAACCTTATTCAGCCAGGCTGAATTGAAGGTTTCCTATATAGAAAACCTTATTCAGCCAGGCTGAATTGAAGGTTTCCTATAGAAAACCTTATTCAGCCAGGCTGAATTGAAGGTTTCCTATAGAAAACCTTATTCAGCCAGGCTGAATTGAAGGTTTCCTATAGAAAACCTTATTCAGCCAGGCTGAATTGAAGGTTTCCTATAGAAAACCTTATTCAGCCAGGCTGAATTGAAGGTTTCCTATAGAAAACCTTATTCAGCCAGGCTGAATTGAAGGTTTCCTATAGAAAACCTTATTCAGCCAGGCTGAATTGAAGGTTTCCTATAGAAAACCTTATTCAGCCAGGCTGAATTGAAAGTTTCCTATATAGAAAACCTTATTCAGCCAGGCTGAATTGAAGGTTTACTATAGAAAACCTTATTCAGCCAGGCTGAATTGAAGGTTTCGTATAGAAAACCTTATTCAGCCAGGCTGAATTGCAGGTTTCCTATAGAAAACCTTATTCAGCCAGGCTGAATTGAAGGTTTCCTATAGAAAACCTTATTCAGCCAGGCTGAATTGAAGGTTTGCTATAGAAAACCTTATTCAGCCAGGCTGAATTGAAGGTTTGCTATAGAAAACCTTATTCAGCCAGGCTGAATTGAAGGTTTCCTATAGAAAACCTTATTCAGCCAGGCTGAATTGAAGATTTCCTATAGAAAGCCTTATTCAGCCAGGCTGAATTGAAGGTTTCCTCTATAGAAAACCTTATTCAGCCAGGCTGAATTGAAGGTTTCCTATATGGAAAACCTTATTCAGCCAGGCTGAATTTGAAGGTTTCCTATAGAAAACCTTATTCAGCCAGGCTGAATTTGAAGGTTTCCTATAGAAAACCTTATTCAGCCAGGCTGAATTTGAAGGTTTCCTATAGAAAACCTTATTCCGCCAGGGCGAGGTGGACGCGACGACTAATACCCGATGAACGGGTGTGGGAAAAAGGAAGCACGGCAACGTCAACTATTACGTCACGCAGATGTTGACAGGCCATGGCTACTTCGGGAAATACCCGCATAGAATGGGCAAATGCTCCTCCAGCAAGTGCAATTATAAGGAGCTAGAAGTTGCAGACGATGTGGAACACACATTCTTCCACTGCGAGAACTGGGTTAAAAGACGCAGAGAATTGGAAACAGCAATTGGCGCCTGGGACAATAGTCCAGAGAATGCTGGAAGACAAGGGAAATTGGGATGCGGTGATGAGATTCGCCGAACAAACTGCACGGGAAGAAGGTAGACCTGGACCCAACGGTGTAGAGCATGAATGCGAAGGTCTGGACCTAGACATAATGAAGATGATATGGATTATCACCTGATATGGCATCTACCTCGGAATTATGCGAAAGCAGCTCCGAAGTGGAATTAATCCCCAGGGGTGACACAGGGTGAGTTTTTAGCCGATGCCGTTGATAACGGAGTTCGACATAAGGCGAGAGATGAGAGACGTATTCGTCACATGCGTGAAACACATTCCCATACTGACTCGCGAAAAAAAATATGTTGTTGTCCCGTTCTATTGTTGTCCCGGTCCTTTTTTGAGCTGTCCTACATCAATGTTGACGTCCTCCTTTCTTTCGCTCATAGACTTTCCGAGTTTCAAAAACCGAACAGCTCACTCTACCTATTTCCATTCCTTCTTACGCTCGGAGATTTCTCCAGTTTTATATGTTTGCTCATTCTTTCGTTCATCTGTTCTTCGGTACTTCAATTCATATCTTCAACCAATGGTCATTATTTTTTTTCTTTGGTCGAGCTATCCAGCCTGGCGTCCGTTCTTCCGATCATTTGTCCATTCTTCCCGTGTTTTTTGTTTTACCGGTTTACTCTTACCATTTTTTCCTCTCTTCTGAATTTGAATCCATTCTTTTCTTCTATTGCCTCTCCTTTTATTCTTACTTTTTTCCATCCGATCCCCATGCATTTGTTTATCCCTTCTGTCATCGGTGCTTCTTTGAGCTTTCCTTCTGCAATGTGTACTTTTGTATACCCTTCGCTCTTAGGCTGTTTTTAGTCTACTGAACTGAAATTCAGGCTTTCAATAACCGAAGTAGTGACCCTACCAATTTTCTATCACTACGTTCGGGATAATGACCCGTCGTTTTTTCGTTTATGTTTCGTTCCACCCGCATTTATGACCATCCTCGCGTGAGTGTGTCGATCAGTACTTCGCTATGCTTTGATAATGGAATTTATCGATGTTTTTATGAAGCCTACTTTTAGGGGCAATATATGTCAGGTTTTTGTAGCATTGATTTTATAGGCAAATTGATCAAATCCAACTTCAATCTTATCTCAGATAACTGCGTTTTATACACTGAAAAAAAAATCTGTAAAACCTTTTTATTGTCGCCTATCTCTGGGACGAAAATGAAGTACCTTACATTTAGTCGACTTCCTTCCTTAATGTTTCTCTCTTACTTCCCCTGAAATTCAGTGAGGCTAAATTGAGGCATACTTTTAGGGGCAATATAAGCCAGATTTTTGTAGCATGGTTTTCGTAGGAAAATCTATCAAATTTAACTGAAACCTTATCACAGTTTACTGCGTTTTGTACACAGAAAAGAATTTTGCTAAACTTTTTATTGTCTTCTTTCTCTTGGACTAAGAAATGAAGTACCTTACATTAAGTCGACTTTTGCCTGCCTTAATGTTTCTCTTATACTATCCCTTTTCTTCCCCTGAAATTCAGTGAGGCTTAATTGAGGCATACTTTTAGGGGCAATATATGATAGGTCTTTGTAGCATTGATTTTGTAGGTAAATCGATCAAATCTAACTGAAACCTTATCACAGATAACTGCGTTTTATACACAGAAAAAAATTTTGCTAAAATTTTTATTACCGTCTATCTGTTGGACTAAAAATGAAGTACCTTACATTAAATCAACTTTTGCCTGCCTTATTGTTTTTCTTTTCCTTCCCCTGAAATTCAGTGAGGCTAAATTGAGGCACACATTTAGGGGCAATATATGCCAGATTTTTTTAGCATAGCTTTTATAGGGAAATCTATCAAATCCAACTTAAACCTTATCTCAGATAATTGCGTTTTATACACTGAAAAAAAAAAAATCTGCAAAACCTTTTTATTGCCTTCTTTCTCTTGGACTATAAAAGTTAAGTACCTTACATTTAGTCGACTTCCTGCCTTAATGTTTCTCTTTTACTTCCCCTGAAATTCAGTGAGGCTAAATTGAGGCATACTTTTAGGGGCAACATATGACGGGTTTTTGTGGCATCTTTTTTTAGGAAAATCAATCAAATCCAACTTTGATCTTATCTCAGATAACAGCCTTTTATACATAGAAAAAAACTCTGCAAAACCTTTTTATTTCCTCCTATCTCTTGGACTAAAAATGAAGTTCCTCACATTTAATCGACTTTTGGCTGCCTTAATGTTTGTCTTCTCCTTCTCCTGGAATTCAGCCAGGCTAAATTGAGGTATACTTTTAGGGGCAAAATATGTCAGGTTGTTGTGGCATCTTTTTTTTTAGGAAAATCGATCAAATCTAACTGAAACCTTATCACAGATAATTGCGTTTTATGCACAGAAAAAAAACTCTGTAAAACCTTTTTATTGCCTTCTTTCTCTTGGACTATAAAATGAAGTACCTTACATTTATGCGACTTTTGCCTGCCTTAATGTTTCTCTTCTACTATCCTTACAATTCAGTCAGGCCAAATTGAGGCATACTTTTAGGGGCATCATATGCCAGGTTTTTGTGGCATCTTTTTTTTTAGGAAAATCGATCAAATCTAACTGAAACCTTATAACAGCTAACTGCTTTTTATACACAGAAAAAAATTTTGCTAAACTTTTCTATTGCCATCTATCTCTTGGACTAAAAATGAAGTAGCTTACATTAAGTCGACTTTTGCCTGCCTTATTGTTTCCCTTCTGCTTCCCCACTTGAATGTTGTCTTCCATAATTTCTGTATTGACTCTCATCATATGATGTGGCGTGATTGTGTGAATCTTCCCTCTTGTTTATGTTAGTACTCCACTTGTCGTGGTGCTTGATTATTTGTATTTGTATTGCTTTATTTGTACAAATAAATGTGGTGTATATTGTTATGTGGCGGTTGGTCGGTCGCTTGCTTGCAGGATTGCTATGGCATATATTTGTGTTTTATTGCACAGAAAATGTATTCTTTATTATGTTCATAAACCTCCAAAAGTAAATAAATAATAACAATGTAAATAAATGGAAAAGTAAACAAAACGAAACGAAAAACAAATCAAATAGTCACACATACATAGAGAGACGCACTATGCGCACCAACAAAACAAAAAAAAACCTCCCATTAACACAGATTCATATATTGGTTTTAGGTTAGGTATATTAAGAAGAGCTCGCGCTTTAGGACATCAATTTCATGGCAAAGTGCTAAATAATGTTAGGCCACTACAAAAAGGGGGCTTGAAAGTCTGCCAGTGAGCAGCCATTGGTTTATTGACAAAGCATTTCAAATCCATAAAATGGAAAAAAATATTTGCTCACAACATATATAGAAGAGACGAGAGAGTGAAGGAAAGAAAAGTAGGCAGAAATCCCTACAGTTCTTTTTTTTCTTTTGGGAAATATTGATAATAAATTTCAAGCAGATTGTTATTAATAAGAACCAACATTTCCCCCAAAACAAGCTCATATTTTGTGATTTATTTAGTTTTTATACCCACCACCGAAGGATGGGGGTATATTCATTTTGTCATTCCGTTTGCAACACATCGAAATATCCATTTCCGACCCTATAAAGTATATATATTCTTGATCAGCGTAAAAATCTAAGACGATCTAGCCATGTCCGTCCGTCTGTCCGTCTGTCCGTCTGTCTGTTGAAATCACGCTACAGTCTTTAAAAATAGAGATATTGAGCTGAAATTTTGCACAGATTCTTTTTTTGTCTATAAGCAGGTTAAGTTCGAAGATGGGCCAAATCGGACTATATCTAGATATAGCCCCCATATAGACCGATCCTCCGATTTAGGGTCTTAGACCCATAAAAGCCACATTTATTATCCGATTTTTCTGAAATTTGAGACAGTGAGTTGTGTTACGCCCCCAAACATCCTCCGTCAGTTTAGCTCAGATCGGTTCAGATTTGGATATAGCTGCCATATAGACCTATCCTCCGATTTAGGGTCTTAGACCCATAAAAGCCACATTTATTATCCGATTTTGCTGAACTTTGGGACAGTGGGTTGTCTTAGGCCCTTCGACATCCTCCGTTAATTTGGCTCAGATCGGTCCAGATTTGGATATAGCTGCCATATTGACCGATCCTCCGATTTAGGGTCTTAGGCTCATAAAAGCCACATTTATTATCCGATTCTGCTGAAATTTGGGACAGTGAGTTGTCCTAGCCCCTTCGACATCCTTCGTCAATTTGGTACGGATCGGTCCAGATTTGGATATAGCTGCCATATAGACCGATCCTCCGATTTAGGGTCTTAGACCCATAAAAGCCACATTTATTATCGATTTTGCTGAAATTTGGGACAGTGAGTTGTCTTAGGCCCTTCAACATCCTTCGTCTATTTGGCCCAGATCGGTCCAGATTTGGATATAGCTGCCATATAGACCGATCCTCCGATTTAGGGTCTTAGACCCATAAAAGCCACATTTATTATCCGATTTTGCTGAAATTTGAGACAGTGAGTTGTGTTACGCCCCCAAACATCCTCCGTCAGTTTAGCTCAGATCGGTTCAGATTTGGATATAGCTGCCATATAGACCGATTCTCCAATTCAGGGTGGCCCATAAAAGCCACATTTATTATCCGATTTTGCGAAATTTTGGGACAGTGAGTTGTATTAGGCCTTTCAACATCCTACGTCAATTTGGCTCAGATCCGTCCAGGTTTGGATATAGCTGCATATAGACCGAACTCTCGGTTTTAGGTTTTGGGGCGATAAAAAGCGCATTTATTGTCCGATGTTGCCGAAATTTGGGACAAAGAGTTAAGTTAAGCCCCTCCACATATTTCTGCAATTTGGTCTAGATCGATCAAGATTTGCATATAGCTGCCATAAAAACCGATTATGAATTTTCGACCGGATTTTCAGGAAAGGTGGTTCACATATATATCCGAGGTGGTGGGTATCCAAAGTTCGGCCCGGCCGAACTTAACGCCTTTTTACTTGTTTTTATACATTTTGATTTTTATGCTCCATATCTTTCAGTAATGGTATTTTAAAATTCGCCAATGTTTGCTGGGGACTTGTTACAAGGCATATAAATGGCTTAAGTTATGCACAAAACAGAAAGGGGTTTCATTCCCACAAACTGTTTTCTTGGGTCATGACCCTCAATATAGTCTTAAGAGTGTACAATTGTTGATTTTATTTATTTTATTTTTTAATTTTGCGAATATTTTTGCATTTTTTAGAAGAATGTTTGAATTTTTATGGCTCCTAAGGGTATGCTTTGGTTTTTTTTTTTTGGGGGTATTAATGATATTGTAAACTAAGGAGGAATTTTTTTAAAGAACTTCTCAAGGGAAAATGACAGAAACTGAAAGAGAAAGAGAGGAACGGACGGATGAAATTAAGTATGAAGGGAGAGACAAGAGAAAGAAAGTAAGGATAAAGGTTTGGCAGATAGGAGGAAGAAAAAATGATATAAACAAAAAACCGTTACGAATGGACAAAGGCAGGAAGGTCGGACAGAAGGTTTGAAAAAAAAAGAAAAGTGATAGAAAGAACCGAAGTACGAAAAGAATTGCAAATGCAAAGTTGCCCATGAACATTCCATTAAGCAATTTCATCAAAATCGGATAATAAATTTGGCTTTTGTGGGCCTAAGACCCTAAGCCGGAGGATCGGTCTATATAGCAGCTATATCCAAATCTGAACCGATGTGGGCCAATTCAACGAAGGAAGACGAAGGGCCTATGACAACTCACTGTCCCAAATTTCAGCGAAATCGGTCGGATAATAAATGTGGTTTTATGAGCCTTAGACCCTAAATCGGAGGATCGGTCTATATGGCAGCTATATCCAAATCTGGACCGATCGGATGTCCAAAGGCCTAACACAACTCACTGCCCCAAATTTCAACAAAATCGGATAATAAATGTGGCTTTTATGGGCCAAAGACCCTAAATCGCCGGATCTGTCTATATGGGGGCTATATGAAGATATAGTCCGAAATAGCCCATCTTCGAACTTAACCTGCTTATGGACAAAAAAAAGGATCTGTGCAAAATTTCAGCTCGATATCTCTATTTTTAAAGACTGTAGCGTGATTTCAACAGACAGACGGACAGACGGACGGACATGTCTAGATCGTCTTAGATTTTTACGCTGATCAAGAATATATATACTTTATAGGGTCGGAAATGGATATTTCGATGTGTTGCAAACGGAATGACAAAATGAATATACCCCCATCCTTCGGTGGTGGGTATAAAAAGGATAATGAATAAGAATTACTTTACTATATGAGCTATATAAGGTTATGGGCCAATATTACGGAAAAATTCCAGTAAAATCGGATATAAACTGCGCTCTATAGAGGGCTCAAGAAGCCAAGACCCGAGATCGGTTTATATGGGAGCTATATCAAGTTATGCACAGATTTAGACTATACTAGGCAAAATTGTTGGAAAGCAAAACGAAACACTTTATGCAAAAAGTCAAACGCATATGATAAGAGTTGCGCCCTCTAGAGGCTGAATAAATCAAGACCCAAGATCAGTTTATATGGGAGCTATATTAGGTTGTAAATCGATTTTGACCATGCTTAGTATATTTCTTTGAAGTCAAAACAAAACACTTCGCAAAATGCAAGCCAAATCAGTTAATAATTGCGCCCTCTAGTGGCTGAAGAACTAAAGATCCGAGATCGGTTTCATGGGAGCTACATTAGGTTATGTACTGATTAAGACCATATTAGGCATAGTTGTTGAAAGTTAGAACAGAATACCTCATGCAAAATTTCAGCCAAATCGGAGAATAATTGCGCCCTCTAGAAGCCCAAGAAGTCAAGACCCGAGATCTGGTTTTATTTGAGCTATATCAGCTTATGGACCGATTTTGACCCTGCTTGGTATAGTTGTTGAAAATTAAAACAAAACACTTCAAGCTTAATTTCAAATTGTATGATAGCTGCGCCATCTTGCGGTGACAAAAAGAGGGAAATGACGAAAAGGATGGATGAATAGAAGGAAAGATAAACAAAAGGAAGAACGAACAGAGGGATGAATGAAGAAAAGGAAGGACGAACAGATGGCAAATTAATAGAAGGAAGGGGGTGATGGAGCAATGAACAGAAGGAGGGACGAACAAGAGGTTGGGTGAACAGAAGGTGAGACAAACAGAAGGAGGGATGAACAGAGGGAGGACGAACACAAGTAAGGAAGAATAGAAGGACGAATGATCAGATGGAAGCACGAGTACAAGGAAGGACGAACATAGGGAAGGACGATCAGAAGGAAGGAATATAAGTGGGAAGAATACACAGAAGGAAGGATGAACAGAAGGAGGGACGAACAAATGGAAGCATGAACAGATGAAAGTACCAACAGAAGCAAGGACGTACAGAACGAGGTATGAACAGTTGATAGGATGAACAGTAGGAAGGCACCAAGAGAAGGAAGGACTAGCATATGGAGGATGAACAGAAGAAGGGATAAACAGAAGCAAGAACGAACAGAAGGACGAATGAACAGATGGAAGCACGAACTGAAGGAAGGGCGAAAAGAAGGAAGGACAAACAGAAGGAAGATCAGAAAGAAGGACGATAAGAAGGAAGGATGTATAGAAAGAGGTGCGAAAAGAAAAATGACCAAGTGAGGACAAACAGAAGGAGGCACGAACAGGTGGTAAGATGAATAGGAGGAAGTACGAACAGAAGGAAGAACGGACAGTAGCAAGAATGAAAGGAAGGAAAGAGGTCAAAAGAAAGGTCGAGCAGAAGGAAACACGATCGGAAGGAAGGACTATAAGCAGGATGGATGAACAGAAGGAGGGACTAGCGGAAGGAGGGATGAACAGAAAGAAGGATGAACAGAAGGAGGGACGAACAGAAGGTGAGATAAACAGGAGGAGGGATGAACTGAAGGAAGGATGAACAAAAGTTAGTACGAACAGAAGTAAGCAGAAACAAAAGGGTGAATGAAGAGACGGAAGGACTAGCAGAATGAAGGGCAAATAGAGGGACTGATGGACAGAAGGATGGATGAACAGAAGGAAGGACGAACGGAAGGAGGCACGAACAGAATGTAAGATGAACAGATGGTAAGATGAACAGAAGGAAGTACGAACAAAAGGAAGAACGGACAAAAGCAAGGATGAAAAGAAGGAATAACAGACAGAAGGAAGTACGAACAAAAGGAAGAACGGACAAAAGCAAGGATGAAAAGAAGGAATAACAGACAGAAGGAAGGACGGTTAAAAGGAGGGACGAACAGAAGGAGTGACAAACAGAAGGAGAGACGATCAAAGGAGGGACGAACAGAAGGAGGGGTGAATGGAAGGAGGGACGAGCGGAAGGAGGGACGAACAGAAGGCGAGATAAACAGTTGGAGCGATGAACTGAAGGAAGGATGAACAAAAGTAAGGACGAACAGAAGAAAGTAGGAACAAAAGGATGTAAGAAGAGAATGAAGGACTATCAGAATGAAGGGCAAGCAGACGGATTGATGGACAGGATGAAAGATGAACAGAAGGAAGGACGAATAGAAGGAGGATCGAACAGAAGGTAGGAAGTTCGGAAAGAGGGAGGAACCGAAAGAAGGACAAACAGATGGAGGGGCGGACAGACGGTAAGATGAACGGAAGGAGGGACGAATAAAAAGAAGGATGAAGAGAATGAAAGACGAACAGATGAAAGCACGAATAGGACGGAAGGAAGAATAGGACGATGGATGAACAGAAAGAAAGTAGGAACAGTAGGTAGTATGAACGGAATGAAGATGAATAGACAAAGGGACGAACAAACAGAAGGACGAAGGCGGGAAGAAAGAACAGAAGGACGAATGAACCAATGGAATCATGAACTGGAGGGACAAAAACATGGTGGGTTGAAAAGAAGGGATGTCAAAAAAGGATGAACAAACAGAAGGAGGGACGACTAGAAGGAGGGGCGACTAGAAGGAGGTACGACTAGAAGGAGGTACGACTAGAAGGAGGTACGACTAGAAGGAGGGACGACTAGAAGGAGGGACGACTAGAAGGAGGGAAGAACAAAAGTTAGGATGAACAAAAGGAGGGACAAAAATATGGAGGGACGAAAAGAAGGAGGGAGTCAAAAAGGAAGAACGGACTAAAGGAGGGGCAACAAGAAGGAGGGATAAATAGAAGGAAGATCGAACAGATTGAAGGACGAACAGAAGGCAGGATGATCAGAGGGAGAGAGGAACAGAAAGTAGGATAAACACAAGGAGGGATGAACAAAATGTATGATGAATAAAAGGAGGGACGAAGAAAAGGACTTGTTCGAAGAGAAGGAAGTACAAACAGAAATACGAATGAACAGATGGAAGCACGAAAATAAGGAAGAATGAACAGAAGAAGGGATGAAAAGAAGAAAGGACGAACAGAAGGAAGGAAGAACAAAATGACGGCGACAGAAAGAAAATACGAACAGAAGGAGGGACGAAAAGAAGGAAGATCGAATTGAAGGTAGGACGAACAGGGGGAGGGACGAACACACGGTAGGAAGAGGGATGAACAGAAGGAAGAACGAGCAGTAAGAAGGATGAACAGAAGGAAGGGTTAACAGACGGAGTGACGAACAGAAGGAGGGTCGATCAGAAGTTAAGATGAACAGAATGTTGGATAAACAGAAGGCGGAACGAACAGATGATAAGATGAACAGATGGAGGGACGAAAAGAAAGGAGGGCAAAGGTTAGGAAGGACGAACAGAAGGAAGGACGAATAGAAGGAGAGACGAAAAAAAGGAGAGATGAAAAAAAAAAGAAAGAACGAAGAGAAGGTGGGATTAAGAGAACAAAGGACGAACAAAAGAAGGTACGAAACGAAGATATGACGAATAGAAGGAAGAAAGAACGATGAACGAACAGAAAGAAAGTACGAACAGAAGTAAGGAGGCATAGAAGGAAGGACGAATAGAACGAAAGACGAACAGTAGGAGGGACGAACAGAAGGCAGGACTATAATAGGGTGGATGAACAGAGCTATGGGCAAGCAGATAAGTACAAGAAAAAGGCGACGGACCAAAAGGAAGTAAAATGATTGAACATAGGGATTGAGGCAAGAATGGACTGACGCACAGTGGAAGAGAATCAAAAAAAATTAGCAAAAAAATTTGCCATTTGACAACGAATAGAGATAATTCTTTGAAATTTGAAATGGATTGATGTGAAGAAGTTTATAGAGTTCATGTGCCCTGTTTGAAGGGCCTAGGTGGTACGAGCGCTTCTTGGTGGGGATCTAAAATTGTATACCTCGGTATTTCGAAAAATGGTGAGGGCTGCCATGTAGATCTTACATGGGAGCTATGTTTAGGTTAGGTTAGGTTGAAAAGAGGGTATAGATATCAATCTGCCCCATGCCACTATGGACATACACCTAAACCAGTAGTCGTCTGTTTGTGCGCTCTAAAAATGAAAAAGGAACAAAGAAAATTTTAAGTAAGGAATTCCGTGCTACTTACAAAATCCTTAATTCTTTTCCATGCCACGCCCCTGAGTTGCTTCATGTCTGGTATTGTGCCCCCACCCAAGTGCCGGTATATGTTAGACGCGAAAGCCGGGCAATGACAAAGGAAATGCTTCAACGTCTCGTCCACTTCCCCGCATGCCATACACATGCTTTCACTTGCCGCGCCGATTTTATATAAGTGAGCTCGTACTCTTATGTGTCCCGCCATGATACCTATAGCTATACTGACCTCCTTCTTGCTTCCTTTCAGTAATAGCCTCGTCTTCTCACGATCTGGATCCCCCCATAGGATTTTCGCCGTTCTACCGGCCATTTCGCTGTTCCACAAGGTTCCATGGGCATTCGTCGCCCACGCTCTTTACTCGGACTGCGTCCAACCGAAAGGCTTCGTGTTAACCAAGTTTATTGACGGCAGTCCTCTAACCTTCACCGCCAAATCGTCTGTCCTTTCTTTCCCACTTACTCCGTAATGGCCTGGCACCCAAACGAGGCGGATTTCGCCATTCTCAGAGAAGGCGTTAATCTCCTTCTTACACTGCTTTGTCTAAGTTTCTACCGAAAATAGCGTTCGTTCTTGGTCCAAAAGATTTCGCTGGTGATCGGGCAAATGTGACCTTTAACTTGACAGACGAACAGGTAGACAGACGTATAGGCTGAGTACGACGGTCAATTTTGGCAAGCAAAACTGGCTTTTAATTTCATTTATTGTTTTTTTTTTTTTCTAACTACCCCTTTAGGTTTGCTTTATAAGTTTCATTTAATCTTTTTAGACGTTGACCTGATCTTCACACAATTAATGTCCAGCTAATCCATCTTACAAATGAGATTGTTTTCAACCCAAAAACACCATAATTACTGCGAAAGAATTTTCTTTTTTTTCTCTTATTCCGTCCAAAAACAGTACTGATTTATCGTCAGCATTTGTTCATGATATAATCCCGAAGGACATTATCATGATAAACGTAAACGGAAGTGAGGCTCATGGCCATCATGGCGCGCAAAAAACAAAGAGAGTTCAAACACATACATATGCGAACTAAGAGACCTTCAGACACACATCCAAGGAGTGGACCATTACTCATATGTAATGCGAAACCATTAGATACGATTTAGTTGTCCATTAAGTCTGAAGTGGCAGCAATTTGTTAATGATTGCCCCCCAGCACTTGCGCTTGACCAAGTGTTGTATTAAAGTTTAAGTACTTATTTTGCCAGCTTTTTTCTCTCTTTGATCCTTCTTGCCTTCTTGCTTTGTGAATAATAAAGTAGAGATGAGATTGTAGTGCTAAAAGCACAGACAATTTGATTATAGGTTGGAAGGATAAGAGAATATTTAAATGTTTTATTACCATACATTTTGGAAGGGGACAAGTACGCCAAATATAAGTAGGAGAGGGAAAAGGAAAACTGATTGGACGAATAAAAAAAAGAAGGATGTCGAAGGTCCTACCACAACTCACTGCCCCAAATTACGGCGACATCGGACAATAAATGCGAATTTTATGGGCCCAAAACCTTAAATCGAGAGATCGGTCTATATGGTAGTTATATCCAAATCTGAACCGATCAGGGCCAAATTAAGGAAAAATGTCGAAGGGCCTAAGACAACTCACTGTCCCAAATTTCGGCGACATCGGACAATAAATGTGCCTTTTATGGGCCCAAAACCTTAAATCGAGAGATCGGTCCATATGGTAGCTATATACAAATCTGAACCGATCCGGGCCAAATTAAAGAAAGATGTCGAAGGGCCTAAGACAACTCACTGTCTCAAATTTCAGCAATATCGGACAATAAATGCGCTTTTTATGGGTCCAAAACCTTAAATGGAGAGATCGGTCCATATGGCAGCTATATACAAATCTGGACCGATATGCGCCATATTGCAGAAGTATGTCAAGGGGCTTAATTTAACTCACTGTCCCATATTTCGGAGAAATCGGACAATAAATGCGCTTTTTATGGGTCCAAAACCTTAAATGGAGAGATCGGTCTATATGGCAGCTATATCCAAATCTGAACCGATCCGGGCCAAATTAAAGAAAGATGTCGAAGGGCCTAAGACAACTCACTGTCCCCAATTTCGGCGACATCCGACATTAAATGTGCTTTTTATGGGCTCAAAACCTTAAATCGAGAGATCAGTCTATATGGCAGCTATATCCAAATTCGAACCGATCAGGGCCAAATAAAGGAAAAATGTCGAAGAGGCTAAAACAACCCACTGTCCCAAATTTTGGCGACATCGGACAATAAATGGGCATTTTATGGGCTCAAAACCTTATATCGAGAGATCGGTATATATGGTAGTTATATCCAAATCTGAACCGATCAGGGCCAAATTGAGGAAAAATGTCGTAGGGCCTAAGGCAACTCACTGTCCCAAATTTCGGCGACATCGGACAATAAATGGGCATTTTATGGGCTCAAAACAATAAATCGAGAGATCGGTCTATATGGCAGCTATATACAAATCTGGACCGATATGTTCCATATTGCAAAAGTATATCAAGGGGCTTAACATAACTCAGTGTCCTAAATTTCGGCGACATGGGACAAAAAGTGCGCATTTTATGGGCCGAAAACCTTAAATCGAGAGATCGGTCTATATGGCAGCTATATCCAAATCTGAACCGATCATGGCCAAATTGAAGAATGTTGTTGAAGGGCGTAACACAACTCAATGTTCCAAATTTGAGCAAAATCGGATAATAAATGTGGCTTTTATGGGCCTGAAACCCTAATCGGTGGACCGGTCTATATGGCAGCTATATCCAAATCTGGACCGATCATGGCCGAATTGAAGAAGTATGTCAAGGGGCTTAACTTAACTAACTGTCCCAAATTTGGGCAAAATCGGATAATAAATGTGGCTTTTATGGGCCTAAGACCCTAAATCGGAGGATCGGTCTATATGGCAGCTATATATAAATCGGGACCGATCTGAGCCAAATTGACGAAGGATGTCGAAGTGCCTTAGACAACTCACTATCACAAATTTCAGCAAAATCGAATAATAAATGTGGCGTTTATGGACCTAACTCCATAAATCGGAGGATCGTTCTATACGGCAGCTATATCCAAATCTTGGCCGATCTGGGCCAAATTGACGAAGGCTATCGAAGAGCCTTACACAACTCACTGTCTTAAATTTCAGCAAATTCGGATAATAAATGTGGCTTTTATCGGCCTAAGACCCTAAATCGGAGGATCGGTCTATATGGCAGCTATATCCAAATCTGGGCCTATCTGAACCAAATTGACGAAGGATGGCGAAGGGCCTACCACAACTCACTGTCTCAAACTTCAGCAAAATCGGATAATGAATGTGGCTTTTATTGGCCTAAGACCCTAAATCGGAGGATCGGTCTATATGGCAGCTATATTCAAATCTGGACCGATCTGGGCCAAATTGACGAAGGATGTCGAAGTGCCTTAGACAACTCACTATCACAAATTTCAGCAAAATCGAATAATAAATGTGGCGTTTATGGACCTAACTCCATAAATCGGAGGATCGTTCTATACGGCAGCTATATCCAAATCTTGGCCGATCTGGGCCAAATTGACGAAGGCTATCGAAGAGCCTTACACAACTCACTGTCCTAAATTTCAGCAAAATCGGATTATAAACGTGGCTTATATAGGCCTAAGACCCTAAATCGGAGGATCGGTCTATATGGCAGCTATATTCAAATCTGGACCGATCTGGGCCAAATTGACTAAGGATATCGAAGAGCCTAACACAACTCACTGTCCCAAATTTTAGCAAAATTGGATAATAAATGTGACATAAGCAGTAGTCTCCTTGGTGGTGGCTTGCGTGACCGACCACTTTAGCCCCAAATATTTTCTCACCAAGTAGGCGTTGTTCTGTGGCAAGCTGTTATCACCCACTTTGTAAGCTGAGTATCTTACCATTGAGCTTTAAAAAAAAAGACATTTGTTGGCTTTATTATTCCCTTAATGTTGATCCTCTACCACAAGGCCTTTCAAGAAAATTTTCTCCAAAAAAAAAAAAACATGTTAAGGCATTCCCATTGAAAAATGACTTAAACGCCTACAGTTAATTTTCCTGTGGTCCATTGTTAACCCAAGTTATAAACACAGACCTTCCTTCTCTTTTCGAAGTTTTTTTTTATTTTGCAGTTAATCGCCTTTTAGCGTTGGCGTTATGCGATTTAAGCCATTTCCGATTGTATGTACAATTATTTTGACATTAAGCGGCTTATGGAACTGCAGGAAAGTTGAGAACAAATATTTGAAGGGCATTAAAGATTAAATTTTGTGATATGAATACAACAAAGTATGCTTTGAGTTTTACTGTTAGGACATAAAACTGAATCATATTTTTGCAATACTGAGAATCAGTGCACACATAAAAGATTAACAAAAATTTTAAATTTTGTAAAAAATACTAAAGAAAATTTTACTAAAATTTAAGAATATCTAAAAGTTTTTACATACGCAAAGGTTAGTATGTCCGCATATGACGCTGAACGCCTGGGTTCGAATCCTGGCGAGACCATCAGAAAAAATTTTCAGCGTTGGTTTTCCCCTCCTAGTGCTAGCAACTTTTGTGAGGTGCTATGCCAAATAAAACTTCTCTCCAAAGAGTTGTCGCACGTTGCGGCACGCCGTTTGGACTCGGCTATACAAAGGAGGCCCCTTGTCACTGAGCTTAAATTTGAAACGGACTGCACTCATTGATATGTGAGAAGTTTGCCCCTGAATTTTGAATTTTATTACCAAAATCAGTGTTCGGTTCGAAATGTGTTCATTCACCGTAACGTTTCGAACCGAACACTGATTTTGGTAATAAAATTCAATGATTTGCAAGCGTTGCTCGTTAGTAAGTCTATTCATGATGAAATGTCAAAGCATACTGAGCATCTTTCTCTTTGACACCATGTCTGAAATCCCACGTGATCTGTCAAATACTAATGCATGAAAATCCTAACCTCAAAAAAATCACCCTTTACAATAAATTCATTATGAAAAAATCTCTACGAAAATTTGATTTGATTTGTATTTCAAACTCTTTTTAGCTTTTCCTAGCGAAGTTCAATTGATATTTGGTGGCGTATGAAATATGCATACATCATACGCACCCATGGTGTACTTATTATTATCACTTATACGCCCAAATCATTTGAACTGGAGTTTAAGCCAGTTTACCTTTAAAGTAACCATTTGAAATCTCAGAAAAAGTAAATTAAACAAAAAATCAATAGCAACACATTATATTTTGTGTCTAGTTGTATCTCAATTGTCTAGACGCATTGTTAAGCTTAAATATTTAATTTTAATCCCTATATTAATATTTTTCCCCTAACCCTTTTTGTCGCTGTAGCGGATATTTTTAATATTGTTATAATGTCAATGTCCAACATTGACTTTAACATTATTACCTTGTTGCCTTTATCATTTCATTTTCCCAGAGCCTAACGCACTGGATTGGGTTGGCACCACTCAGTTGCTATCATTTGTGCTCGAGCTTTTGAGTGGATTTACGTGTCACTGCGTATATTTCGCAAGAATTAAGTTGAGCGCAAAAGAGTGAGAGATTTAATTAAAATTTAATTTTTATTGAATGACAACCGCCCATGGTGATCTGTAGAGCTTGACAGGCTTTGCAATGTGATTCTGCCACAGAAAGCAATAAGTAGAGGATGGACAACCTTTTTAATATCCCGCAGGTCAGGGGAAGTAAGCATTTCAAACACTTTGCTTTGGCAGAGAACACCTTTTTAATTTAAACGCCCACCTTAACTGGCAAGCACAGTATGAAGTGCTGACAAGAGCAGTCACTTAGCCACCATGGTGGTGTTTTTGTTGTTGCTGCTGTTGTTTTAATCTTTGGCCTTTTTACACTTAAATATTTTTCAATTACAATATTTTCAAGTATTTATGTGCGTTTTCCTCTCTTTTTTTTTGGTTTGCTGTGTCTAGTCTTTGTGAAACTTACCACGCAAAATTTTCTTATCGTGACGATGGCCATGACATCGGAAGCCTTGACAGGCACGCTTTTGCAATAGCGTTGGACAATGTTTACCACCGTTTTGTGCAGGTTGTAAAACTTTGCGGCCACGTGTCGTTATGCCGGCACCACAGGAGGCATTACATTCACTCCATTGACCCCAATCGCTGACTTGACAGTCCAGTACTGAGTAGATGATATGGTGATGAAGAGCAAGAAATAAAGGAAAGAAAACAAAATGTTAGATAAGTATTTAGTTGAACATTAATTAAGTGGGTTCATAGTTTTTTTTGGTAATTCTAAGTAACGCTTAAGAAAAAATGTAAATGGGAATGTAAAATTATTATATAATAAGTATACGAGCAAAGGTACTAGAATTATTATCATTCATACGCCCCAAGATACTAGAATTATTATCAATTATACGACATAAGGAACCAGAATTATTATCAATTATACGACACAAGGAACCAGAATTATTATCAATAATACGACATAAGGAACCAGAATTTTTATCAATTATACGACATAAGAAACCAGAATTATTATCAATTATACGACATAAGGAATCAGAATTATTATCAATTATACGGCATAAGGAACCAGAATTATTATCAATTATACGACACAAGGAACCAGAATTATTATCAATTATACGACACAAGGAACCAGAATTATTATCAATTATACGACACAAGGAACCATAATTATTATCAATTATACGACATAAGGAACCAGAATTATTATCAATTATACGACATAAGGAACCAGAACTATTATCAATTATACGACACAAGGAACCAGAATTATTATCAATTATAGGACATAAGGAACCAGAAGTATTATCAATTATACGATATAAGGAACCAGAATTTTTATCAATTATACGACATAAGGAACCAGAATTATTATCAATTATACGACATAAGGAACCAGAATAATTATCAATTATACGAAATAAAGAACTAGAATTATTATAAATTATACCACATAAGGAACCAGAATTTTTATTAATTATACGACATAAGGAACCAGAATTATTATCCATTATACCACATAAGGAACCAGAATTTTTATTAATTATACGATATAAGGAACCAGAATTATTATCAATAATACGACATAAGGAACCAGAATTATTATCAATTATACGATGTAAGGAACCAGAATTATTATCAATTATGCGATATAAGGAACCAGAATTATTATCAATTATACGACATAAGGAACCAGAATTATTATCAATTATAAGGCATATGAAATCAGGATTATTATCAATTATACGACATAAGGAGCCAGAATTATTATCAATTATACGACATAAAGAACCATAACTATTATCAATTATACGACATAAGGAACCAGAATTATTATCAATTATACGACATAAGGAATCAGAATTATACGACATAAGGAACCAGAATTATTATCAATTATACGACACAAGGAACCAGAATTATTATCAATTACACGACATAGGGAACCAGAATTATTATCAATTATACTACATAAGGAACCACAATTATTATAAATTATACGACACAAAGAACCAGAATTTTTATCAATTATACGACACAAGGAACCAGAATTATTATAAATTATACCACATAAGGAACCAGAATTATTATCAATTATACGATATAAGGAACCATAATTATTATCAATTATACGACATACGGAACCAGAATTATTATCAATCATACGATATAAAGAACCAGAATTATTATCAATTATACGACAAAAGAAACCAGAATTATTATCAATTATACGACATTAGGAACCAGAATTATTATCAATTATACGACACAAGGAACCAGAATTTTTATCAATTATACGACATAAGGAACCAGAATTATTATCAATTATACGACATAAGGATCCAGAATTATTACCAGTTATACGATATAAGGAACCAGAAATATTATCAATTATACGATATAAGGAACCAGAATTTTTATCAATTATACGACATAAGGAACCAGAATTATTATCAATTATACGACATAAGGAACCAGAATTATTATCAATTATACGATATAAGGAACCAGAATTATTATTTATTATACGATATAAGGAACCAGAATTATTATCAATTATACGACATAAAGAACCAGAATTAGTATCAATTATACGACATAAAGAACCAGAATTATTATCAGTTATACGACTGTAGGTACCTGAATTATTATCATGTATACGGCGAAGTCTACTTGAATTTAAATTAAAAATTCTTATCCGACTGGAATGAAATTTTGCACGGCGAGTTTTGTTATGATGTTCAACAACTGTGCCAAGTATGGTTCAAATCGGTTAACAACTTGATATAGCTGTCATATAAACCGATCTTGGGTCTTGACTTCTTGAGCCTCTAGAGGGCGCAATTATTATCCATTTGGAATGAAATTTTGCACGACGTGTTTTATTATGATATCCAACAACTGTGTCAAATAAGGTTCAAATCGGTTCATAACCTGATATAGCTGCCATATAAACCGATCTTGGGTCTTGACTTCCTGAGCCTCTAGAGGGCGCAATTCTTATCCAACTGGAATGAAATTTTGCACGGCGAGTTTTGTTATGATATTCAACAACTGTGATAAGTATGGTTCAAATCGGTTAACAACTTGATTTAGCTGTCATATAAACCGATCTTGGGTCTTGACTTCTTGAGCCTCTAGAGGGCGCAATTCTTATCCGACTGGAATGAAATTTTGCACGGCGAGTTTTGTTATGATATTCAACAACTGTGATAAGTATGGTTCAAATCGGTTAACAACTTGATATAGCTGTCATATAAACCGATCTTGGGTCTTGACTTCTTGAGCCTCTAGAGGGCGCAATTCTTATCCGACTGGAATGAAATTTTGCACGGCGAGTTTTGTTATGATGTTCAACAACTGTGCCGAGTATGGTTCAAATCGGTTCACAACCTGATATAGCTGTCATATAAACCGATCTTGAGTCTTGACTTCTTGAGCCTCTAGAGGGCGCAATTCTTATCCGATTGGAATAAAATTTTGCACCACGTGTTTTGTTATGATATTCAACAACTGTGCCAAGTATGATTCAAATTGTATTTTGATATGATATCCAACAACTGTGCCAAATATGGTTCAAATCGGTTCATAACCTGATATAGCTGCCATATAAACCGATCTGGGATCTTGACTTCTTGAGCCTCTAGAGGTCGCAATTATTATCCGATGTGCCTGAAATTTTGTACGACGGATTCTCTCATGACCATTAACATACGTGTTTATTATGGTCTGAATCGGTGTATAGCCTGATACAGCTCCCATATAAATCGATCTCTCCATTTTACTTCTTGAGCCCCCAAAGGTTGCAATTCTTATTCGAATTGGCTGACATTTAACACAGGTCTCCAACATATAATTTAATTGTGGTCCAAACCGGACCATATCTTGATGTCGCTCTAATTGCAGAGCAAATCTTTTCTTATATACTTTTTTTTGCCTAAGAAGAGATGTCGGGAAAAGAACTTGACAAATGAGATCCATGGTGGAGGGTATATAAGATTCGGCCCGGCCGAACTTTGCACGCTTTTACTTGTTTGTTTCTTTTTTGACCCAAATTCAAACTTTTTCTGTTTATTTTGATTGGTTTTCCATTGAAAAATTTTGCACATTTTATACTTCATTTGTTAATAATTTTGATTTTTTTTTTCATCGCAACATTTCATTATGTCATAGCCACATCACTAGAATATTTAACAGGCAATCACCGTTTGCTTTGGTATGTTACCGTATTTGTGGTTGTGATTTTCCATTTGCCCAACTCTCATCGCCCGCATAACAGCCATTGCCCTTAGTTAACCATTCCCTGACCATGATCCATTTCGCATAACAGCATTTTTATGCAAAAAGTGTTTATATAACCTAATACCCAATGACAAAGCTCTGATTTGTGGTAAATATCCTAAAATTAACAAACGCATAGGGTAGGACAACAAGCAAAATTCTGCATACGAACACTGCTGCTTTACACAAATTACACTTTGCCATAAAGTGGGGTTTAACACCAAAAACCATTTTAAAGGTTCAATAGCAAAATCATGCTGTGTGTTTGAGTGTGTTTGAGTGTATTTGTGTCCTTTGCCAGGAAACTAAATACTGCAATTATGAAATCATATACCGTTATATTTTCAGAGTGTCATGCAGCACCACTAGAGCAACAACGATAGTCACCCATTTTAGTTTGTGTCAAAAGAGGAAATTTATTCTGAAATTATTGGGTGAAAATAAATTATGTGACAACGATCAGAGAGAGAGAGAGAGAGAGAGACGCACACACATGTACAAGAGCAAATTCATAGGCACACACAGATTAACACACTGTTAGCATGCATGCAACCATAATTCAAAATGACACTGGCCCATATGCACACAGGGAAACAGGCAAAGAATATTAGGGTGTAACACAAAAAAAAATGTGGACAAGATGAAAGAAATGAGAAAAATTTGGGAAAATTTTATGTATATATTGGGTTGCCCAAAAAGTAATTGCGGATTTTTTAAAAGAAAGTAAATGCATTTTTAATAAAACTTAGAATGAACTTTAATCAAATATACTTTTTTACACTTTTTTCTAAAGCAAGCTAAAAGTAACAGCTGATAACTGACAGAAGAAAGAATGCAATTACAGAGTCACAAGCTGTGAAAAAATTTGTCAACGCCGACTATATGAAAAATCCGCAATTACTTTTTGGGCAACCCAATATAATTTTGTTTTGGAAATTTTTTTGGAAGGTTAAGTTAGGTTGAATGTGTCGCTCACCAAAGGTGAGTTCACTCGGAGGCCCTTTTGGCCCATTGTGTTACCCTAGAGTGAGAAAGGGAAGAAAAAAAACAAGTAAAAGCGTGCTAAGTTCGGCCGGGCCGAGTCTTATATACCCTCCACCATGGATCGCATTTGTCGAGTTCTTTTCCCGGCATCTCTTCTTAGGCAAAACAGGATATAAGAAAAGATTTGCTCTGCTATTAGAACGATATCAAGATATGGTCCGGTTTGGACCACAATTAAATTATATGTTGGAGACCTGTGTAAAATGTCAGCCAATTCGAATAAGAATGGCGCCCTTTGGGGGCTCAAAAAGTAAAATAGAGAGATCGATTTATATGGGAGCGGTATCGGGCTATAGACCGATTCAGACCATAAAAAACACGTTTGTTGATGGTCATGAGAGGATCCGTCGTACAAAATTTCAGGCAAATCGTATAATAATTGCGACCCCCCTGGTTCAAATCGGTTCATAACCTGATATAGCTGCCATATAAACCGATCTGGGTTCTTGACTTCTTGAGCCTCTAGAGGGCGCATTTTTTATCCGATTTGGCTGAAATTTTGTACAACGGTTTCTCCAAAGACCTGCAACATACATGCAACATACATTTCAGGAAGCAACTAGGACTCTAAAATTTTGAACCAGCGACTGTTAGGGCAACAAAACGACGCTGTCATGCCTACTTTTACTGGTGGACGTTGAATGTACCTCTTCCGAGATGGTTTCTTGGGCTCCTACCTTGCGCAATTATTATCCGATTTGGCTGAAATTTTGCGTACTCACGTCTGCTGTGACCGTCAACATCCACTCCAAATTTGGTACAAATAGGTCCATAACCTCATATTGCTTCCACATAAGCCATTTTCCCGATAATACTTCTTGGGCCCCTAGACGGCGCAATTCTTTTCCGATTTGGTTGAAATTTTGCGTGATGATTTTTGCCATTACCTCTAATATCCAAGCACAGTATGACTTGTATCGATCCATAACCTGATAAAGCTTCCATATAAACCTATTTCTCGTTTGATGCTTCTAAGGTCCCAAGATATCAAATCGAGAGATTGGCTTATATGGGAGCTATACCAGGTTATGGATCGATTCAGTTCATACTTGGCTTGGGTGTTAGAGGTAATAGCAGAAGTTATTGTGCAAAATTTTAGACAATTCGGAAATGATTTGCGAAGTCTGGGGGCGCAAGAAATATAATCGGTAGATCGGTTTTTATGGGAGCGATATCAGCTAATAAAGCAAATAACCTCACAAATGTTGCCAGAATTAGGAGCAGATAACCACCTCTGACAATTTTTTTTTTCATGTTCTCGCCAGGATTCGAACCCAGGCATTAGGTCTATAAGGGAGCTAGGTCTAAATGAGACTTATATCAGGTAATAAAGCAAAGTACCTCACAAATGTTGCCAGAACTATGAGAGGATAACCACCGCAGACAAATTTTTGTTAATGTTCTCGCCAGGATTCGAACCCAGGCGTTCAGCGTTATAGGCGTATGGGCTAACCTCTGCGCTACTGTGGCCTCCGTCGTATTTTAGGAAATTTTATTGAAAATCTTAAGGGTTTTCCTATAATGAAATAAAATTTTGTCCAGCCCCCATTTAAAGTTGGGGGAACACCCTAATGTCACCTTCATAAGGATATTCATACACATCATCCCCTATGAACTCAAAGGACTGTAACATATTCCCATAATTGTTTATGGATGCAGAATGGGTGCATTATTTATAAACTTCCCTACATGGGGAAATGGCGGAAACAATATAAATGCAAAGGTTAATTTACAAATAGACTAAGTTGAGTTAGGGAAAAAATAAAAAAATAATGGAGAAAATATGATGAAAATATAACACCTATTGAAAGAAAGCAAAACGAGGAAGGAAACGTTAAATCTCATTTTTATGATTTAAAAATCAAATTGAAATTTAGTTATTTCGAAATATGATTATCAAGCCACCTTAACAAATAACTAACCATAGTGGGACACTATGGTTGGAGTTGCCTTGCACTTTTCTCCTTACCACTGTAACTTTGATGTTGCTCCCTGGTTGTGACTCTGCACAGCTGGTTGCAAGTTATATGCAACTTATATTGGTAACTGATTTTGAATGACATAGGCGGTTGGCTCATGTGCACTTTAACATCCTTCTATGCCCACACTCTGTGTATGCTATTGTCATGCTTGTCAAATGCGTTTTAAAGTTTTTGCCAACATACCACAGCACTGCAAGTTGCTGAAAGGTTGAGCATATAATAACTTTGTTAGACATTTCCTATGCATGAGCTAAATGCAATGAAATTAATTCAGCGTAAAAATAATAATGCGGGCAAGCGGTTGTTTTTGCCATTTTCTCCTCAATGATTTGTTTTCAAGGAGTGGCCCAAAGATCAAAAGGTTTTGTTTGCGGATTTGGGGTTCATATGATGACGTAAAGTAAAGTAAATTGGCATAGAGGCTTTAACTTTAGCTGCGCTTAATCAGACATACTTGCTTTGTGTTTGTTTTATATTTTTTGAGCCCTATCCGGAAAATAAAACAAGTAAAAGCGTGCTAAGTTCAGTCGGGCCGAATCTTGGCTAAAATTTTGTACAAAATAAATTTAGTTGTAGAGCATAAATTTATGGTTTTTTGGACCGTTCTTGGCACAGTTGGAAGTCATAACAGAACACTATGTGTAAAATTGCAGTCAAATCGCACAAAAATTGCGGCTTGTAAGGGCTCAAGAAGTCAAATAGGGAGATCGGCTTATATGGTAGCTATACCAGGTTATAGAATAATATGAACCGCACTCAACACAGTTGTTGGAGGTCATAAGAGAACACCATGTACACAAATTAGGCCTAATCGGATGAAAATTGTGGCTTCCAGGGTGTCAAGAAGTCAAAACGGTAGATCGGTTTATATGGGAACTATAGCAGGTTATAGACCGATTTGGACACTATTGTTGGAGGTCATAGCAGAATGCTATGAGCGAAATTTCAGCCAAATCGGACAAAAATTGGGGCTTCCAGTGCCTCAAGAAGTCAAATCGGGAGATCGGTTTATATGGTAGCTATATCAGATTATAGACCGATTTAGACTGTACTTGGTACAGTTGTTAAGATTTATAATAGAATATTTCGTGCAAAATTTTAGAAAAATCGGACATAAAATGCGGCTTCCTGGGGCTCAAGAAATCAATTCGGGAGTTCGGTTTATACGGAAGCTATATCCAAATCTGAACCGATATAGTCCATTAACAATCCCTAACGACCTACGTTTATATCAGGTATCTGTGCAAAATTTTAAGCGGCTAGCTCTACGCGTTCGGCCTATATAGTGATTTCTACAGACGGACGGATGGACGGACGGATGGACGGACATGACTAGTTCGACTCAGAATGTCGAGACGATCAAAAATATATACACTTTATGGGCTCCCAGGTCAATATTTCGAGGTGTTACAAACGGAATGACTAGATTAGTATACCTCCATCCTATGGTGGTAGATATAACAAGTAAAAAGGCGTTAAGTTCGGCCGGGCCGAACTTTGGATACCCACCACCTCGGGTATATATGTAAACCATCTTTCATCAAAATTCGGTGAAAATTTCATACCTTATACTCATATACCTCATACCGATCTGAACTATATACGACACGGATGTCGAAAAGCCGAACATAAGTCACTGTGTCAAATTTCAGTGAAATCGGATTATAAATGGACCTTTTATGGGGCCAAGACTTTAAATCGAGATATCGGTCTACATGGCAGCTATATCCAAATCTGGACCGATTTGGGCCAAGTTGCATAAACATGTCGAAGAGCCTAACACTAAGCACTGTCTCAAATTTCGGCAATCGAAATCGGACAATAAATGCCACTTTTATGGGCCCTAAACCTTAAATCCAGAGATCGGTCTATATGGCAGCTATATTCAAATCTGGACCGATCTGTGCGATATTGCAGAAGTATGTCAAGGGGTTTAACTTAACTCACTGTTCCAAATTTCGGAGACATCGGGCAATAAATGAGCATTTTATGGGCCCAAAACCATAAATCAAGAAATCGGTCTATATGGCAGCTATATCCAAATTTGAACCGATCTGGACCAAATTGAAGAAATATGTCGGAGGGCCTAACACATCTCACTGTCCCAAATTTCAGCAAAATCGGATAATTAATGTGGCTATTATGGGCCTTACACCATAAATCGGAGGATCGATCTATATGGCAGCTATATCCAAATCTGGACTGATCTGAGCCAAATTAACGAAGGATGTCGATGGGCCTTACATAATTCACTGCCCCGAATTTCATCAAAATCGGATAATAAATGTGGCTTTTGTGGGCCTAAGACCCTAAACCGGAGGATCGGTCTATATGGCAGCTATATCCAAATCTGAACCGATCTGGACCAAATTAAAGAAACATGTCAAAAGGCCTAAGACAACTCACTGTCCCAAATTTCAGCGAAATCGGGCCATAAATGTGGCTTTTATGGGCCTTAGACCTTAAATCGGAGGATCGGTCTATATGGCACCTATATCCAAATCTGGACCGATCTGAGCCAAATTGACAAAGGATGTCGAAGGGCCTAAGACAACTCACTGTCCCAAATTTCGACAAAATCGGATAATAAATGTGGCTTTTATGGGCCTAAGACCCTAAATCGGCGGATCGGTCCATATGGGGGCTATATCAAGATATAGTCCGATATAGCCCATCTTCGAACTTAACCTGCTTATGGACAAAAAAAGAATCTGTGCAAAGTTTCAGCTCAATATCTTTATTTTTAAAGACTGTAGCGTGATTTCAACAGACAGACGGACAGACGGACAGACGGACGGACATGGCTAGATCGTCTTAGATTTTTACGCTGATCAAGAATATATATACTTTATGGGCTCCCAGATCAATATTTCGAGGTGTTACAAACGGAATGACTAGATTAGTATACCCCCATCCTATGGTGGTAGGTATAAAAAAGTTCCTCAAGTCACTTGCCAGCAGCACTTGGAGTGCTGACAGAGAGACCTTGTTGACCAGGTATAAAGCAATTTCCGGGTCAATTGTAAGTTATGCTGCGCCAGTAGGGTCTCATCAGCTTTGTGAAAAGCAGTGGAATAATATTTATACCTGTCAGAAAGCCGCTCTTCGAACTGGGACCGGCTATCTCCTCTGTTCTCACGTGGACAACTTTCATCAGAAGATAAAGATGCTAGCCGTGCAAAAACATAACTACGTGCTGTCTAAGCAAACCTTTTGGCTTGTTGTCGCAGTGACCATCCAAATCATCGTCACGTGGATAAGTATCCAGCGCCCAAAAGCCCCTAGATCAAGCGTCATACCAAGCGGGTTACTTTACTTTAATTGACTACTATGACGGAACATATGTTCCACTAGCCGAACTTAGAATAGCATTCCAAGCGCCTGCGTTCATTGTAAAATCTCTGACACCAAGTTTCGAGGTATCTCCCACCACTTGATCTTTCCATCGGGCTTTTGGTCTTCCCGGTTTGCGTGTACCACCGTGTTTGTCTTCAAAAGACTTCTTTCCTGAAGCTTCTGCATCCATTCTGACAACATGACCTAGCCAACGCAGCCGTTGTATTTTGATGAATGTAAATACGCAAACTGGTCCATATATTTTGCGAAGAATCTTTCTCTCAAATACTCCAAGTACTGCCTCATATGCTTTCACAAATACCCTAGCCTCAAAACCATATACAAACAGGGGTAGTATCAGTAAAAGGCGATCATAGCGCAGAGGTTAGCATGTCCGCTTATAAAGCTGAACGCCTGGGTTCGAATCCTGGCGAGACCAATAAGAAAAAATTTTCAGCGGTAGTTTTCCCCACCTAATGCTGGCAACATTTGTGTGGTACTATGCCATGTAAAACTTCTCTCCAAAGAGTTGTCGCACTGCGGCACGCCGTTCGGACTCGACTATAAAAAGGAGGCCCCTTATTATTGAGCTTAAACTTGAAACGGACTACACTCATTGATATGTGAGAAGTTTGCCCCTGTTCCTTGGCGGAACTTTCATGGGCAAAATTTGCATTTTATCTCAAAACTGGTGTCATTCGTTTCGGTTATGGCGGTGCCGAGTAGATAAAGTTACTGACTAAATCAAAGTTGTGGTTCCCAACTTTCTCCATTTTCTTCATCTGCTCGGTTGTGCAAGGCTTTTTGGGAGTTGAAACCATCCATTTCGTCTTGTCACCATTTACTGCTAGACCCATTTTCACTGACTCTCTTTCGATTCATTCAAAGGCTGTAGTTACTATTTCTGGTGATATGATATCGATGTCGTCGGCATAGGCGAGTAGCATATGTTCTCTTGTGATTAGTGTGTCATATCTATTCACATCTGCATCTCGTATGGTCTTCCCCAGCAGGATATTAAAAAGAGCGCACGATAGGCTGTCTCCTTGTCTGAAACCTCGTTTGATATTAAATGGTTCGGAGAGATTCTTTCCTATTCTTATTGAAGAACACGTATCAGCAAGTGTCATCCTGCAGACATGGCTTGAAATACCTTTGAACGTAAATGGCTATCGAAAGTGGCTTCGTAGTCAACAAAGAGATGGTAGGTGTTGATTTGTCCCTCTCGGGTCTTTTCCAGGATTTGGCGCAGTGTGAATAACTGGTCAAGGGTGGATTTACCAGGTCTAAAGTCGCATAGATAGGGCCCAATTATCTCATTGACTTTGGGTTTTAATTTTTCACACAGTACGTTCGAAAGTATTTTGTATGCTATTGGGGGCGAACTTATACCTCTGTAGTTGGCACATTCCGTCTTGTCTCCTTTCTAGTGGGCGGAACATAGTATGCTGAGTTTCCAATCATCGGGTATGCGTTCTTCTGGCCAGATTGCGAAGACAAACTGTTGCATAGGCCTTACCAGCGTGTCGCCTCCGGTCTTAAATAGTTCAGCGGGTAGCCCGTGGGCTCCTGCTGCCTTGATATTCTTCAAACGGGTCACTGCTACTTGGACCTCATTCTGACTAGGAGCTAAACAATCTATACCATCATCAGGGATTGGTTCTGCGGTATCCTATTCGCCGCCAACGTCGGACACTAGCATTTGGCTAAAATGTTCTTTCCATATCTTCAGCATGCTATGTGTGTCAGTTACCAGATTTTCTTTTTTGTCTCTGCAGGAGGATGTGTCTGCACCAAAGCCATTGGTTTGTTGTTCAATTCTTTGGTAGAATTTCCGGACCCCATTCTGACTCCTGTACATCTCAATTCGCTCACACTCACGTCTTTCTATTTTCTTTTTCTTTCTGCGGAATAGAAGTTTCTCCTCTCTCCTTTTCTCCCGATACCTCTCCTTCATCTGGTGCATTGCAACTGATTACAGGGTTGCTTTATATGTCGCATTCTTGGCTTCAGAAGCATCTCGACACTCCTGGTCGTACCATGGGTTTCTTGGGGGAGGCTTTCGGTTTCCAAGTGCGGATTTCGCGGCATTTTCCATGCAGTGGGTAATAGTTTTGCCACTGCGCCATTATATCATCGGAACAAAGAGTGCTTTCATCAAGCAGTTGGGTCAGTCGAGTGGAGTATGCCGCTGCCATCTGTTGTGTTTGCAGCTTTTCAATGACCAGCTTCCGTGCAGTGTCAGATCGTTCTTTCCTCCCCAAGTTCAAATGGGTGCCAACCTTTGCTGCAACAAGTTAATGATCCGAATCTTGATTCGCTCCACGGATCGATTGTACATCTAACACGCTGGAGGAATGCCTTTAATCTATCACAACGTGGGTGACCGCCATGTGACCATTTTTATGTTGAAATCTGGTACTACTAACTACCATGTTTTTTGCCGCTGCGAAATCTATCAGCCTCAACCCATTACTGTACGTTTTCTCTTGAAGCCTAAACTTTCCTACTGTTGCACTAAAAATGTCTTCCTTCCCTATCTTCGCATTAAAATCTCCCAGAACGATTTTAATATCATGGGCGGGGCAGCGGTCATATTCTCTCTCTAGGTGCTCATAGAAAATATCCTTGGTCTGCTCGTCTTTATCTTCCGTCGGGGCATGGGCACAAATAAGGCTGATGTTGAAGGATTTGGCTTTTATGCAGTTTGTGGCTAGCCTCTCATCCACCGGAGTAAAGCTGGAGACAAGGTGTTGCAG
>NC_081555.1:16860519-16923736 GCF_963082655.1 Stomoxys calcitrans | reverse complement strand
GCAGAAATCTGCACTTTCTTTTCTCAAAACACTAAACACGCATATCACTTTGCTTACTAAAATCCATATCATGCTGGTGTAACTTTCAGTTTTCAAACAGATTTTAAACTAAAATTGCTTTCATAACACGATAGACTAGAAAGAGCTGAAACATTGAAAAAAAAAGCAATAACTTGAAGCCAACTTTTCAAGTTGTCTTAGTTTAAATTTTAAAGTCATTATCATTTAACATTCTCTTGGTACAGGAGATTGAATGAAAATCCTTAACTTTTACCTTACACCTTACACTTGAAACCAAATAAACATTAGCCAAAATACCTTTAGTGAAATTATCCAAAACAAGGATTGAATTCGGATAAGGATTGCGCCTTGTAGGGGCCTGAAAAAGCAAAATCAAGAGATCGGTTTATATGGTAGCTGTATCAAGCTATTGATCGATTCAGACCATATTAAACACGTATGTTGGAGGTCATGGGAGAAGGCGTTGTACAAAATTTCTGCTAAATCGGATGAGAATTACGTCCTCTAGAGGCTCAAGGAGTCAAGATTCCAGATCGGTTTATATGGCAACTATATCAGGTTATGTACCGATTTTCGCCATACTTGCTCAGTTGTTGGACATCATAACAAAACACGTCGCGCAAAAATTCATTCAAATCGGATAATAATTGCGCCCTCTAGAGGCTCAAAAAGTCAAGACCCAAGATCGGTTTATATGGCAGCTATATCAGGTTATTGACCGATTTGAACGTAATTTAGCACAGTTGTTGGAAGTCATAGTAAAACACGTCGTGGAAAATTTCATTTTAATCGGATAAGAATTGCGCACTCTAGAGGCTCAAGAAGTCAAGACCCAAGATCGGTTTATATGGCAGCTATATCAGGTTATGGACCGATTTGAACCGTACTCGGCACAGTAGTTGGATATCATAACAAAACACGTCGTGCAAAATTTCATTCCAATCGGATAAGAATTGAGCCCTCTAGAGGCTCAAGGGATCAAGACCCAAGATCGGTTTATATGACAGCTATATCAGGTTATGAACCGATTTGAAGCATACTAAGCACGGTTGTTGGATATCATAACAAAACACGTTATGCAAAATTTCATTCCAATCGGAAAAGAATTGCGCCCTCTAGAGGCTCAAGAAATCAAGACCCAAGAACGGTTTATATGGCAGCTATATCAGGTTATAAACCGATTTGAGTCATACTAAGCACAGTAACTAAAAATGATACCAAAACACCACGTGCAAAATTTCAGCTAAATCGAATAAAGATTGCGCCCCCCAGCGGCTCAAGAAGTCAAGATCCAAGATCGGTTTATATGGCAGCAATGCCAGGTTATTTACCGATTTGAATCATGCTAAGCACAGTAACTAAAAATGATACCAAAATACCACGTGCAAAATGTCAGACATATCGGACGAGAATTGCGCCCTCTAGAGGCTCAAGAAGTCAAGACCCTAGATCGGTTTATATGACAGCTATATCAGGTTAATGACCGATTTTAACTTAATTTAGCACAGTTGTTGGAAGTCATAGAAAAACACGTCATGCAAAATTTCATTCTGATCGGATAAGAATTGCGCACTCTAGAGGCTCAAGAAGTCAAGACCCAAGATCGGTTTATATGGCAGCTATATCAGGTTATTGACCGATTTGAACGTAATTTAGCACAGTTGTTGGAAGTCATAGTAAAACGCGTCGTGGAAAATTTCATTTTAATCGGATAAGAATTGTGCCCTCTAGAGGGTCAAGAAGTCAAGACCCAATATCGGTTTATATGGCAGCTATATCAGGTTATGGACCGATTTGAACCGTACTCGGCACACTAGTTGGATATCATAACAAAACACGTCGTGCAAAATTTCATTCCAATCGGATAAGAATTGCGCCCTCTAGAGGCTCAAGGGATCAAGACCCAAGATCGGTTTATATGACAGCTATATCAGGTTATAAACCGATTTGAGTCATACTAAGCACAGTAACTAAAAATGATACCAAAATACCACGTGCAAAATTACAGCCAAATCGAATAAGGTTTGCGCCCCCCAGCGGCTCAAGAAGTCAAGACCCCAGATCGGTTTATATGGCAGCTATACTAGGTTATATACCGATTTGAGTCATACTAAGCATAGTAACTAAAAATGATACCAAAACACAACGTGTAAAATTACAGCCAAATCGAATAAGGATTGCGCCCTTTAAAAGCTGAAGAAGTCAAGACCCCAGATCGGTTTATATGGCAGATATACCAGGTTATAAACCGATTTGAGTCATACTAAGCATAGTAACTAAATATGTTACCAAAATACCACGTGCAAAATGTCAGACATATCGGACGAGAATTGCGCCCTCTAGAGGTTCAAAAAGTCAAAAACCAATATCGGTTTATATGGCCATGTGCAAAATTTCAGCTAAATCGGATGCGAATTGCGACCTCCAGCGGCTCAAGAAGTCAAGATCCAAGATCGGTTTATATGGCAGCAATACCAGGTTATTTACCGATTTGAATCATACTAAGCACAGTTGTTGGATACCATAACAAAACACGTCGTGCAAAATTTCATTCCAATCGGATAAGAATTGCGCACTCTAGAGGCTCAAGAAGTCAAGACCCCAGATCGGTTTATATGGCAGCTATATCAGGTTATGGAGCTATTTGAACCACACTTGGCACAGTTGTTGGAAGTTATAGAAATACACGTCGTGCAAAATTTAATTCCAATCGGATAAGAATTGCGCTCTCTAGAGGCTCAAAAAGTCAAGAACCAAGATCGGTTTATATGGCAGCTATATCAAAACATGGCCTGAGTTGACCCATTTAAAATCCTAACCGACCTACACTGATAAGAAGTTTTTGTGCAAAATTTCAAGTTCCTAGCTTTACTTCTTCGAAAATTAGCGTGCTATCGACAGACAGACGGACGGACGGACATTGCGTGAGGTGGTGTGATGTTAACGCGAGAACGTCGAGTATGAACAGCTATGCGGACTTTAGGGCGGTAAGATCAGAAACAGCCTTGGAATTTAAGAAGGAGATTAACGCCTTCTCTGAGCGTGGCACGATCCGCATCGTTTGGGTGCCGGGCCTTATCGTTGTAACTGGGAATGAGAAAGCAGACGATTTGACAATGAAGGCAAGAGAACTGCCGTCAATCAACTTGGTAAACCCAAAGCCTTTCGGGTCGACGCAGTCTAATTAAAGGCCGTGGGCGTCGAATGCGCATGTAACCCTGTGGAACAGCTATACGGAAATCGAACAAAAATTGCGGCTTCTAGGGGCTTAAGAAGTCAAATTAGGAGATCTATTTATATGCGAGCTATACCTAAATCTGAACCGATATGGCCCATTTGCAATTCCCAACGACCTACATCGATATTAAGTATCTGTGCATAATTTCAAGCGGCTATCTTCGCGCGTTCTTCCTCTAACGTGATGGACGGACGGACGGATATGGCAAAGTCGATTCAGAACTACGAGACGATCAAGAATATGTATACTTTATGGGGTCTTAGATGAATCTTTCGAGGTGTTACAAACGGAATGACTAGATTAGTATATACCCCCATCCCATGGTGGTGGGTATAAAAATGAGTTGTAATATAGCCATTAACAATAAATTATTGTCTCTGAAAGAAAAAGGTTTAAAAATGGTCACGTATGTTGATGACGTGGCAATTGCGGTTAGGGGAAAGTTTCCCAGCACTCTAGGAGATATACTTCAGGAAGCTCGACGTGCCACAGCGAAGTGGGCTACCGAAAGTGGGCTAGGTATAAATCCGTGCAAGACAGAGGTAGTTCTATTCAGCAGGAGATACAAGTTGCCTACAGTGGCACCTGTCTCCTTGAGAGGAGAGAATATTCCATTTACAGAAAGCGAAAAATACCTGGGTGTTTTGCTGGACAGGAAATTGAACTTCAAATCCAACATTTTGGAAAGGGCGAGAAAGGCAACTCTTGCCCTTTACACCTTGCAAGAGAGCCATTGGCAAAAGTTGGGGGGGTTTAGACCGTATGTCATGCATTGGGTATATACTGCAGTTGTCAGGCTTATAATACTATATGGTGTTGTGGTATGGTGGACGGCGCTTTAAAGGTCCACCTACTGCTCAATTCTTAAACGGATCCATAGGATGGCTTGTTTGTGCATCACAGCTGCACTGAGGACGACACCATCTGATGCACTGAATTTAATGCTACATCTTATGGCTCCGGACATTGTGACTAGACAAATTGCAGCGACCACTGCCGTGAGGCTAAGGGAGCTTTGTCTCTTTGGTTATCATGTGCTATCCTTGATACAATATCCGATGTTCCAGGCAGTATGGTTTACACCCTACCCGAACCGCCTTTTGATAAGATCTACTGTACTACTAGCGCAGAGGTTAGCATGTACGCCTATGTCTCTGAACGCCTGGGTTCGAATCCTGGCGAGACCATCTGAAAAAAAAAATCATCGGTGTTTTTTCCCTCCCAATGCTGGCAACATTTGTGAGCTACTATGCCAGGTAAAACTTCTCTCCAAAGAGGTGTCGCACTGCGGCACGCCGTTCGGACTCGGCTGTAAAAGGGAGGCCCCTTAGCATGGAGCTTAAACTTGAATCGGACTCAACTCATTGATATGTGAGAAGTTTGCCCCTGCTGCTTAGTGGAATGTTCATGGTCAAAATTTCCATTTTTACTGTACCACTATTCTTTGGTAATGTGGCGGCTATGGACAGTGTGATGTCCTTGAAACAATATCCGATGTTCCAGACAGTGTGGATTGCACCCTACCTTATCCTGATAGAACCGATTGGAACAACGATATCCCTGGCAACAGAAGTTACATAGACTTCTATGCGGATGGTTCCAAACTAAACGACCAGGAGGGCTTTAACTGGTCATATTGAAAAGGTTACCCAACCCAACCACTGCAATGTGTATCAAGCGGAGATCCTAGCAATTAAGGAAGTCGCATAGATATCTTCTCGAGCAGCCAGGCAGCCATTAAATCCCTGGAGAACGTATTTCTCAACACAAAATCCACCCTTGACTGTCGCAGATCTCTCAATGAGATGGTTGAACATTTCAAAATTCACCTATTCTGGGTGCGGGGTCACAGAGATATCCCAGGGAATTGTAAAGCGGACGAGCTTGCGAGACTAGGAACTACCCTACACATTCCAGGGATACTGGAATCTGTGGGTATGGCTCTAGCGACATGTAAGCTAAGGACCACGCCCGAAGGACAACGAATGTTAGATGGTCACAAAGAGGGGGCTGTGAGCATTTTAAAACTATGTGGCCTAATCTAGACTTGTGGAGGTCTACCACTTTACGGTCATTGACTAGAACAGACGTCTCAGTCATTGTGTCCATCAGGACAGGTCACTGTCTTATCGGAAAACATGCTGACTCACTGAAGGTTGCCAGCAACGATTCTTGCAGAAGCTGTGGGGACATCGAAGAAGAAGAGACTATAAAACACCTTCTGTGTGTGTGTCCCGCACTAGCAGTCAGAAGGAGTACCACTTTAGGTTCTCACTTCTTTAAGAACCTGTCTGATTCAGCGGATGTGAACATTCGCAAGTTATGGGGCTTTTTGAAGCGATCTGGATGGTTCAACGGTAGGAACTAGAAGGCAACTTCCTTCTTCTGTTCCTGTGGAATCACAATGGACGAAAACGTCTAAGTGAGTCTGATGGTAGACCGCCACTTGAACTTAACCTAACCTTACCTACGGTCTTAAGACCGTATGTTGCCAGATCGATCTTTATGGCAGCTATATCCAAATATGGTTGGATTTTGGCCATTCAAGAACTTAAACTGCGTATAGAAGAAGTGCGAGTGTGTGGTAAATTTCAACTCAATATCTCAATTTTCAAAGACTTTAGCGTGATTCAAACTAACGGACGAAGAGAAATTTTTATACTTTATAGGATCGGAATGGATAATTCGATGTGTTGCGAACTGAATGACTATACCCCCTATGAATGAATATACCCCCTATCTTTTGGTGGTGGGTATAAAAGTGCATTAAAATTTAGTCCACTCTTCCTTGAACTTGGTGCGGATGTCGAGGGGCCTTGATCAGCGAAAGCACGTATTGTTTGTCAGACATTACTTTACTGCGTCTGACATTTGATTTATATCGCACTTCATTGCCAAAGTGATACAAATGGTGCAGACAGCAAATGCTAAAGTTGATTGGGTTTGATTTATCTCAAAAAATGCGATTCATCTCATATAAGGAAAACTTCCATCTTTTGGGCCAACAATTACAGAAATTGTCATGGTTGAAATCATCATCATCATCATACGGCAAAAGACAATACAGAAACCTAAACGCCTAAGTAATGATCATTAACTCCCATGTGTATTGGACTTCTTGTATTCCCTTCCTCATATTTTCGCACTCCTCTTCAACTTGGTGTGAACCATAAAATCCCAAAAAAAAAAAAAGAATGAGAATTGAAGTTTTTTCCTCCACTAGCTGTCTATGACATGTTAAGTCACACCTACATAACTACTGACAACCATTCTAAGGCTTCAGCAAAAGGACAACATAACTTGGAATTTAGTTGGCAGTTTTCTTTTGTCCTGTTTTCCATTGTAGCTCCGCTCCGCCATATTCTTGTGCTTCTTTTCATGACATTGTTATTGCTCTTCCCATTTGCCAGAAAGAATTGTTTTCACCATCACAGACAATGGCTGGCATATGTTGAAGTATGTCCTCAGCAGAGAGAAGTTATAACATGGAGTATTTGTTTGACGAATTGCCCTACCCCAGTTCCGCTGTAGGGTTTCCTTTGCAGTCTGTCTGTTTTTGATATGTCAAGCGGAAACTTTTGCATACAAATGTAACATTTCCGGTTTTCATTTCGTAACCCCCCTCAACCAGCAAAAGGAATGCGGCTGCAATACAACAAGATGGTAAAATGTCACCAAAGAGACAAACAGATAGACAGACAGACAGAGAGACATACTCAAATGGCAAAGTTATTCACTTCTGTCAGTCATTTCGCGTTTTTATTTGCTTTTATTTGTCCTGGCAAATATGGTGGTGCTTAAAAATGTTGCATTGTTCCTGTTGCTATGGTAGGTCTTGCAGCCAGAGGGGTCGCATTGCAGCAGGTTAGGAAGTAACAATACGCAAGAAGTTGTTTTGTTGTTAAGGAAGTCATAAAAGTTATCTCCTTCTGTGGTAACAGCACTGCGGTATTTTATGCTCTTTTATTTTTTTGGTGACGCTCTACCATATTTGGTCCTTTTATGCAAACTATCAAGTGCAGGGCAAACTATTGTTTTGTGGCCCCACAAAAATATTGCTGCATTTAAGACATTCTTTTGTTAGAAAAGAAGATCTATCGCTGTAAGCGATATGGACATTTAAAAGAAGAAGGTATTTTTTTGAAAGGAATATTTGCAACAATATGCTAAGATTTACGAACAGTTTTGTCAAAGAGTTTCTGCAAGTGATGCCTTCTTAGCAGTATTATATGCAGCAAGCATGGCACAAAACGAAATAGTACATCCAAGCGTATAAGTAATAGCGTATACAAAACGAAATAGTGCACCTAAGCGTATAAGTAATAGTGTATACTTGCATTCCCAACAAGTATACGCACCAAAGAACTCTCTTAAAATAGGATAAGTGAAAAAAGTCTAAAATTATAGATTTAAAATCTCACTTAAAACTAATTAATAGGTAAATATAAAATAAAATAAAATAAAATTAAAATAAAACAAAATAAAATAAAATAAAATAGAATAAAATAAAATAATATAAAATAATATAAAATAAAATAAAGAAAAATAAAAAAAAACAAAATAAAATAAAACAAAATAAAATAAAATAAAGTAAAATAAAATAAAATAAAATAAAATAAAATAAAATAAAATAAAATAAAATAAAATAAAATAAAATAAAATAAAATAAAATAAAATAAAATAAAATAAAATAAAATAAAATAAAATAAAATAAAATAAAATAAAATAAAATAAAATAAAATAAAATAAAATAAAATAAAATAAAATAGAATAAAATAAGACAAAATAAAATAAAATAAAATAAAATAAGACAAAATAAAATAAAATAAAATATAATCAAAAAAATAAAATAAAATAAAACAAAATAAAATAAAAAAAAAAAATAAATAAAATAAAATAAAATAAAAAAATAAAATAAATAAAATAAAATGATATAAAATAAAATAAAAAAATAAAATTGTAGGTTTATTACCCTTACCTAGGATAAGGGTAGTTGTATTATCCTTTACCTTGGATAAGGACAGTTTTATTACCTTTACCTTCAATTCGGGTAGTTTTATCACCCTTGACCTAGCGTTAGTGTGGTTTTATTACCCCTTACCTTGGATAAGGGTAATATTATTAAACTTTACCTTGGATAGGGGTAGTTTCATTACCCTTACCTTGGATAAGGAAAGCTTTATTACCCTCTACATTGGGTAAAGATAGTTTTATTATCTTTACCTGATATAAGTATAGTTTTATAACCCTTTAACTTGGATAAGGGTAGTTTTACTACCCCTTACCGTGGATGAGGATATATTTTTCACCCTTTACCATCGATACGGATAGTTCTATTGTATTACTTTGGATAAGTCTTGTTTAATTACCCCTTTCCTTGGACAAGGGAAGTTGAATTACCCTTTACCTTTAATAAGAATAGTTTTATCAACCTTTACCTTGGATAAGGGCATTTTTATTACCCTCCCCTTGCATTAGGGTAGTTTTGTTACCCCTCACCTTGGATTAGGGAAGTTTTATTAATTTTAACCTTTGGTCAGGGTAGTTTTATTATCCTTTACCTTGGATAAAGTTAGTTTTATAACCCTTTACCATGGATAAGGGTAATTTTTTACCCCTTACCTTGGACAGAAATAGTTTTGTTACCTTTCACCCTGGACATGGGTTGTTTTATTTCCTAGAATAAGGGTTGTTTTATTAGCCTTTTCCTAGGATAGGGGTAGTTTTATTATCCTTTACCTGGGGTAAGGGTAGTTTTGTTACCTTTTACATATGGTAAAGGTAGTTTTATTACACTATACCTTGGATAAGGTTAGCCTTATTACCCTTTACCTTGAATAAGGGTAGTTTCATTACCCTTAACGTAGAGTGAGGCTTATTTTAAGGTTCTGATTGTTGTTGAGGAGGGTTGACTAAGGAAAGTTTAAGACTTTTTGTCACCAAAACCGATTCGAATTACGATCTTCAATGCACTTAATACCGGAAGGAGAGTTACGAGACACATGATTTCTTTCAAGATTACAAGCCCTGTCTTAAATAACGACTTCAAGATTATGTTAGAGTTTGGAGCTACTCGTTAACATTAAGCCGATGATATTTTGTAGGTGCCATGCTTTTTTTTTTCTGTGTCAATACTGGGTCGGCAAACGAGATCAGAGGAGGGAATCCATACTTTATTTTATTTTATTTTATTTTATTTTATTTTATTTTATTTTATTTTATTTTATTTTAATTTATTTTATTTTATTTTATTTTATTTTATTTTATTTTAATTTATTTCATTCATTTCATTCATTTCATTCATTTCATTTCATTTCATTCATTTCATCCATTTCATTCATTTTATTCATTTCATTCATTTCATTCATTTCATTTCATTTCATTCATTTCATCCATTTCATTCATTTTATTCATTTCATTCATTTCATTCATTTCATTCATTTCATTCATTTCATTCATTTCATTCATTTCATTCATTTCATTCATTTCATTCATTTCATTCATTTCATTCATTTCATTCATTTCATTCATTTCATTCATTTCATTCATTTCATTCATTTCATTCATTTCATTCATTTCATTCATTTCATTCATTTCATTCATTTCATTCATTTCATTCATTTCATTCATTTTATTCATTTCATTCATTTCATTCATTTCATTCATTTCATTCATTTCATTCATTTCATTCATTTCATTCATTTCATTCATTTCATTCATTTCATTCATTTCATTCATTTCATTCATTTCATTCATTTCATTCATTTCATTCATTTCATTCATTTCATTCATTTCATTCATTTCATTCATTTCATTCATTTCATTCATTTCATTCATTTCATTCATTTCATTAATTTCATTAATTTCATTCATTTCATTAATTTCATTCATTTCATTCATTTCATTCTGTCTGGGGTCAAACTAAGGGTTTTGCCTTCCGAAATAAAACATAGGAAGTTTTATGTTTAAAATTCAAATGTGGTGGTGATTGTTTATTGTGATGTTCTTTTCTAAGTTATTTAAATTCATTAGTTATAAGTAGATCGTAGTGTTTAAGTAGCAAATATTTAGGTTTAGATAGCACAATTCATAGATTTAAGTAGCAGTAGTAAGTAGGTTAAAATTTAAATTATGAGTATAGTTGATTGTAGTAGATAGACATTGTATTTAACAGGTGGGGGGTTTGCAATATTAGAATTAGTTGGTGTTGTATGTTGTGTCCCGCACTTATGGTTGTTGTGATGTTGCAATTGTGGGTCGAGTGTAGATTTGGTTTTTGAGTCGGTTGTTATTGTGTCACTTTGTATCTAAAATGTTAAATATATTAGTTCACTGTTTCAAAGTTTATTGTTGCAATGTTCACTCTAGTTATATATGTTTGTATGTATGTTCACTTTTTACTTTTCACTTCACTTGGGTTTTCACTTTGAGGGGGAGAGAATACGATGCGCGGGTTTGAGATTTAAAAGCGAGACTGATCTTTTTTTTGGTTGTTGCTTGTCACTTGGACCCCGCGAAAACGGTCAACTTTCCAAGCTACAAGCAACAATTCCAGGTAAACAAATATGAAGTCAAGGCGGAATCAGCGATTAAGAACTTACTTCAATGTACCGTTATGCACAGTGGGTCATGTGCATACGTGAACGCATGTCTGCACATGGGTGCACATGACTTCATGTTCAAACGTACTTTGAACATTCTCCCCCTCCAAGTGACGAAGTGACATCTTACCTTTTTAATTTTGGTTTCTTGCCTGTGAGGTGACTGGGCCGACGAACACGTATCCCCAATCGAGTTACTGTGGCTGCCGCGATTCGGGTGATGGTCGATGCCTGGCACAAAAGTACCCGTACCCCAGCCCAATCGTCCTGCTCCTCGGGTGCCAATTCCACCATCGCCGTGGGTACAAAAACAGTGGCCCGGCTGTAAGGTATCTCGACCGGGGGAGGGCCTTGGACGATGGGCATCTGGTTGGCTGGTTCGATTGCAAGTTGCCGTGGGTTGGCAATCTCCATTGGGGGCGGGCTGTAGCTGCCGTATGTCTCCCTAAGCTGTGGGGCTCCATGCAGCATTGTGTGATGGCGGTAGTCGCATGTTCGGCAGGCAGTGACCACGGGGCAGTCTGGGGCCAGATGGCTGCGCGCCAGACAGTTCCGACAGTAACTCCGTCTCTCAACTGTCTCGTATCTCTGATACGGTGTCATTTGCCGGAACCGCGGGCATGACCGTATGGCGTGGTCCTCCTGGCAGAGGCCACAGGCATACTGCCAAGATGCGGGGCGATACCTGGGTTCCCGTGGGTCGAAGCGAGGGCGTGTGGGTCTGGCGGGTCGTGGGGACTCTGGGCGAGGTAAATATCCGGCCATTATCTGTAACCAAAATCCCGTGAGTACCGTGTTTTGATGTGATTATGAATTGCTAGGGGTGTCTGAGAATAGTTTGACAATCTTAGTTATGGGTCGACTGACTATGCCATTGGAAGTTCGAATATCTACAACTCGAGTGTTCTGATCAACACCGGGGTATGTTTTAAAAACTCGTCCTAACTTCCACTCGGTGGGATATCTCTCATCCCTGATGACAACTAAATCATTGACCTGTATGTTATCTTGCTGATACTTCCATTTGTATCTACGGTGAAGCTCATTTAAGTACTCTGACTTCCACCTCTGACAAAAGTTTTGGGATATAATCTTTAATCTCTTCCACCGATTTGCAAGCGTTATGTCCTCCTCTGAGATGTCGGGTTCTGCCGGGGTCAAAAGGGAAGAGCCTATAAGGAAGTGAGCTGGGGTCAAGGGTGCTAAATCGTTAGGGTCTTCAGAAGCTGGACTAAGGGGTCGTGAATTGAGGCAGGCCTCGATACGTGCCAATATGGTTGACAGTTCTTCGAACGTGAAGTTCATTTTGGGCATAGACTTCTTAAGGTGTATCTTGAATGATTTAACTCCTGCCTCCCACAATCCCCCCATATGGGGAGCTCCTGGAGGAATAAATTTCCACTCTAAATTCTGATGAGCATGTTGCTGAATGGCGCTGCTCTGTAAACTTTTCATAAACTCTTTCTGATCTTTCTTGAGCATTTCTGCTGCGCCTATAAAATTCTTTCCATTGTCGGAATATATCTTTTCTGGGCACCCTCTCCTTCCTATGAAACGAGCTAATGCCGCCAGAAATGATTGAGTCGATAAATCACTTGTTGCTTCTAAGTGGATGGCTTTTGTCGCAAAACAAACAAATATGCAGATATAACCCTTGGTTATTAAACACGCTCGTGCTGTTAAGCTTTTGATTCCGAAGGGTCCTGCAAAATCTACCCCTGTATTCGTAAAGGGTCTGGATAAAGTAGTACGCTCGGGTGGAAGAGATGACATAATTTGGGTCTGAGTCTTTAATCGATATAGGGTACAAACTCTGCAATTGTGTATAACTTTCTTGATCAACTGTTTCAATCTGAATATCCAAAACTCCGTACGGATGAGCCGGGTCATAAGTTGATTGCCTCCGTGCATTGAGACTTTATGAACAAATTCCACTAGAAGGAGTGCAAATCGCGAATCATATGGGATTAAGATTGGATGACGTTCGCTGTACGTCAAAGCTGGCGATTGAACTAAACGACCATTGGATCTAATTACTCCTTTTCTATCTATGAAGGGGTTGAATGGTAAAAGACTACTTCTAGGTGAAAGCCTTTTCTTTTGGGTCAAAGAACTGTATTCCTCAACGAAGTAATGTTTCTGAGTTGCCACTATAAGACGCATCTTTGTGTCTATGAGCTCTGGGCTGGTTATTTCTTGCGATGAAATTTTAAGTGAGGATCTAGTTGAACCTGTGTTACGCCAGAACCTAACTGCGTAAGACAAAACACGATATGCTCTAGCTAAAGACGAAAATCGAGTCAAAGGGTCATCAAAAGTGCCTGTTGCGAATACTTTAACTTGTTTTGCTTCAAGATTAGTGTCTGTATTAACTCGGTCTTGCGGCCACTGATCATGCGGCAATTTGAGCCACTGGGGTCCCGTCCACCATAAATTATGAGATGTTAAGTCGTCAGGAGAACAGCCACGACTTGCTACATCTGCAGGATTATATTCTGAGTCAACATGTTTCCAATTCTCACCACCGACGTTCTCTAATATCTCTGAAACCCTGTTACCAACGAAAGCGCTCCATGAGCATGGTGGCTTTTGTAGCCAGGCTAGAACGATTGTAGAGTCGGTCCAGAAATGGGTCGTAAACTTTGATAATCGAAGCTTAGGCACAATGGCATTTGCTAACCTTGACAACATAACTGCACCGCATAATTCTAACCTTGGCAGAGAGATTTTCTTAACTGGGGCTACTCGGGTCTTGGCTGCTAGAAGAAAAGTGTCTACAGTTTTATCGATGTGTTCAACGCGTATATAAATTGTGGCTGCATATGCGCTTTCTGACGCGTCGCAGAATCCATGTATTTCCACAATACTAGCAGGTGTAAACCGAACCCATCTTGGTATCGATACAGTGTCTATAGAATGGCTACCTCTCACAAAGTTATTCCAGTTCATTTGAGTCACTGGCTTCAACGAGTCGTCCCATTCTACCTTATCTAGCCAAACCTGTTGCATGATTAACTTGGCTACAACTATTACTGGCGCTAACCATCCACATGGGTCGAAAAACTTTGCTATCGTTGATAATACTTCTCGCTTGGTGCTCATTTGCTTTTCTTCAACTGTAGGGGCCGTAAAAGTGAAATTATCACCTGATATATTCCAACGAATTCCTAGGGTCTTTGTCGAAGAAGCTTCGGAAATATTTAACCAATCTATTGGAAGAAGCATGTCTTCATTTAAATCCTTTAACAAACGTGTGTCATTTGACGCCCATTTTCTTAGCTCGAAACCAGCTGATTCTAATGCGGAGGCTAATTCCTTCCTAGCTGCTGTAGCTTCTTCTATGGAGTGTCCGCCCGCTAATACATCATCGACATATAAATTTTCTTTAATAATTCTTGATCCTAACGGATGAGAATCTTTCACGTCTTCTGCTAACTGGAGAAGGGTCCTAATCGCTAAAAATGGGGCGCAATTTATGCCGAAGGTAACAGTTAAGAGTTCGTAATCCTCAATTGGGTGGTTTTCTGATTTACGAAAGAGAATTCTTTGAAAAGCTGTTTGATTGGGGTCTACTAAGATCTGACGATACATTTTTGTCACGTCTGCATTGAAGACGTACTTAAAAAATCTCCATTTCAACACTTGTAGCACAAGGTCTTGCTGAAGTATGGGTCCTGTATGTAAGATATCGTTAAGACTTTTCTTGTTTGATGTTGGGCTAGATGCGTTAAAAACCACTCTAAGTTTTGTGGTAACCCTATCTGGTTTGATAACTGCATGGTGAGGTAAGTAGTAGTGAGGGGTCTTGTATACGCTGTTTGGGTCTACCTTCCTCATGTGTCCTAATTCCAAATACTCTAATATGGCTGCATCATAATGTGCTTTAATATCTGGGGTCTTAGACAACTTTTTCTCCATTCTATGAAACTGTGCCAATGCGATGTTCCTAGATGAACCGATCTCTGAACAGCTTTTAAAAGGTAAAGTTACGATATATCTCCCCGCCTCATTACGTCGTGTTGTATTTTTGTAATTATTTTCGCAATAAATATCTTCTGCTGACCTCAAAACCTTTTTTGGGGTCTCTTCCACCTCCCAAAAGCGAGTGATTATCTTTTCTAATGATGATGCACTATAAAGTGTGATTTGTCTGTCGGATTTAGGGTCTTCCGTAATGGGTCCTCCTATGATCCACCCAAAAACGGTGTCCTGCGCTAAAAGTGATCCACAGGATTTCATAGTACCGCCTTTTGTGTATATAAGGGGTCCAATATCTAATCCGATTAACATGTCCACGGGTCGACTTTCAAAGAATCGAGGGTCCGCGAGACTAAGGTGTGCAAAATCTCCAAATTGATTTTGCCTTAAATCGTGTGTTGGTAAATGAGAAGGTAGGGTCTTTAAGACTGGTGCCCAAACCTCCAGCTCAAAACTAGGATTTACTCGTGAGCAAAGATTGAAGACGCAAGCTTTTGTCGATGTTTCAGAAACTGCGTCGCTTAAACCTGTGACGTGAATTAAATTCTTAACTGTTGGAAGTTGCAATTTGTTTCTAATTTTTTCTGATATGAAAGTTGATTGTGACCCAGGATCGATGATTGCCCTGGCATCATATCTATGTCCTCTAGATTTGATTTGAACTATTGCTGTGAACAAAAGTGTCTCTTTGGGTTGCGGAGTGGGTCTGATTTCCTGAAGTGTCAAAGTCGTTGAACAAGGTGCTTCTAAACAAGGTGTGGACTGTATATTTGGCGATACCGATGGTTGTACTAGGGTGGTTGAAGCGGCAGCACTGGTACTAGGGCGTGCGTATTCGCTAACCGGTTGAGCTAGGGTGGTAGGATCAGTAGCACTGGTGCTAGGTCGTGCTTCCTGTCTACCGGGTTGAACTAAAGTGTTGAGAGCGGCAGCACTGGTGCTAGGTCGTGCTCCGCCTCGTTGGTGTGTGCCTGTTGTAGGGTACTGGCTCTGGTTGCCTTTATGTATCAAACTGTGGTGTCGTTGACTACATTCCCTACAACTAAAACGACTTTTACACTCCCTGACTCCATGATCCGAAGAAAGGCAGTTATAACAAAGATGACCTGTCTTAACAATGTTTATTCGATCGTTGATCGACCTTTCTAGAAATTGAGGACATTCTCGCAAAGAATGATTGGATTTACAAAGTTGACAAACCGGTTTGTTATTCTGAGCATTATAGTGTGATTGTGTGTTGTTGCTGGGTCTTGAGCCCGTGTTCTTGAAATTGGGATTTACATTTGTTTGAAAACTATTAACTCGCTTTTCCCGCTTATCGTACTCCGATCTGGGTTGATTATATCTCGAATATTGTGGCTTGATATTGCCGACTGATTCTAGGGTCTTGAATTTATGGGTCAAAAATACATCTAGTTGATTCCACGATGGAAGAGACGAACAATCTGCTAGGCTGCTTTCGAATTCTTCTAAAAATATTCTTGGTAGTTTGGTTGACACAAGATAAACTAAGATTGGGTCCCATCCCCCCGTTTCTACTTCAAGGGTCTGTAAAGTTTGGGTACAACTACCTATAGTGCGCTGTAATTTCTGGATTGTTGACGCGTTATCAACGGAAACCGAAGGTAAATTAAAAAGAGCTCGCAATTGCTCATTTACCTACATGCGTTTATTTTCGTACCTATGAACGAGATTTCTCCACGCTATGTCGAAACCCTCATGGGTCAGTGGAACATTGGAAATTATTTCGCGGGCTTCTCCTGCTGTTTTCTGGGTTAAGTGAAACAACTTCTCGACTTTACTTAATTTTGAATTGTTAATGTAAATTGCTGAAAATAAATCCCTAAAGGTAGGCCATTCGCGATATCCCCCTTTAAAAACATCTGTGTCACAGGGCGGCAATCTTAGAGCTGGTGAAAAATCATTAGTGTCTCGCTGTTGGGTCATCGATATTCTCTCCTGTTTTTCTTGATCTTGTTGCTCGTTAAGGGCCAAAATTTCTCCGTTAAGAGAGCTTAAACACCGTTTATAAGTTTCTAGTGCCTGTTTGTAGCTATTTCGAAGCTTAGTTTTATCTATAGGTGTCTCATCCTTTTCCGGAATGCGATCCCTACAATCTAAGTATGCCTTCTTGATTTGATCCCATAAAGAATTGAGTTCTACCCGCGTGATTTCTAACGAATGTATATTATCATCCGACTTAGCCGCGGAGTAAACGGTCTCAAAATCCACTAAATCATCCACACAGTTTACAAATCTTTCGCGTAAATTCTTATCCATTTTGTAATTGGCTTGTATATGTTTTAAATAGGGTCAAAAAACTATAAAACCAAGGAAAATTTTACAACAAAATGTCCTAAAAAAAAAACTGGTTATTTGTAGAAATCAAATCTATTTCAAAAAAACCTAATGCGAGAAAAAAAAATGTGTGTCTTGATGATGGGTCAAATATCTAAGGGTCAAACCTGAAACTTTTTACAAAATTCGTAATAAATGTTTTATCTGGGTCACTAGAAAAAAAAACAGGTTAATATTTCTGATGATATCGATTATACAATAGCCGCAAAAAATTGTAAGAAAAATTTTCCTTTCAAATCGCAATACACCAGCAATTTAATTCCGCTCGAATTAAAGTTGCAAAAAAAATTTATTTTTCTCCAAAAAAAATTAAACTTTCACTTTTCAAAATTTGGCATACAGAACTAGATGATTCTTTACAATAATACTGCTTTGACTCGTTGGGTTAATTTGCTTTCTGTATAAAAAACAACAAAGGATTGCACAAACAACCACAGTCCTTTCCGACCGTTTCCACTTAAATTTGTGCAATAGAATGAAGTTTTAAAATTTCGAAGACAAATGAGGCCAGCACGCAATATTATTTTCGTTATTTCTCACACAAAAACAATTCTTGATAAAAAAAACTTCTTCTTTTCTAAAAGCACTTCGATTTTTCTTAGACACTTTTCCTTTTCTTTATAAAAAATTTCAACAAAAAATCTCGTGGATGTCTGTCCCGAAAATCCTACACACTGCCTTGAAAGTAGGGTCTGCTATATTGGGTCAAATTCACTTGGATCAAATTAATTTGGGTCAAAATTAATTGGGTCAAAATTTATCAGACAACCGAATTAGCGATTCATAATCAGAAAACGATCAAAAACAATATTAAAGTACGCTGGGTAAATGTATGAACTTTTCCTTTTTTGAAAAAAAGGTTATGTATGACGTAATACCCAAGCGCACTTTAATAGAAAAACAAAATGGTACTCACTTTGAAGCTTCTTTTTTGATGTGTGTGTATGTGTGTGTGTGTGTAGGTGGGCGCTTGGCTTGGGTCCAGAATTGTGTGTTGGCGCCTTTTGCAATTTTTGTAGTTTTGTGTCGTTAGAGTTTTGGATTTTGTTGTTTTAGTGTTTTTGATTTGATGAAGTTTTGGGAATTTAACCGTTGTAGCGGGTTTTTCCGTTTTTATCCCAGAGCGTAGATTTTTTGTTTTTGTGTTTTTACACGGAACGCACGAAATTGATTTTGTTGGGGTTTTTTGAAAATGCACAATATTTTATGTTTGATAGAAAAAGAAAGAATTAGTTTGGGATAAAATTTACAAATTTATCGAGCAACCCATAATTCTGTTTTAACACTTTAATTTGTTTTTTAAGTTAAAATACTGAAAAATTTATGATTTTTAGAGAAAAAAATTTTTCAAAATATGTAGAAAAAAATTAACATAAATTTTGGGTTGGACGATAAATTGTTAAATTTTTCAATTTTTTAGCTCTTTTTTTTCATTTTAACACAAAGAAACTTCTTTCAACAATTTAAAATTTTTTGATTTTTTATAATTTTTGAAATTCCACTTTTTTCCACTTCTGTTCCACTGTGCGGGTCACTTTACGTTTTTTGGGTCACTGTAACACTTTTCTAATGGTTTATAACAAAATTTAATTAATTTTTGCAAATTACAAATTTAATTTAATTATTTTTATTTTCTTCGGGTCACCCTGTTGATTTAATTATCTTTTATTTTGTATGAGTCTTCTTGTCCTTTGCAACTGTGTTATTCTTTTTTTTTGTTTATTTCTTTTTGATACCGCTTTGGTTGGATTATTTTATCAAGAAATTAATAAAATAAATCCAGAAAACAAATTATGGGTTTCCGAAGCCGCTTAATAAATAAAAAATTTATTTTTTTTTTTGTGTTGCTTTTAATAACTATGGCCAAATTCCTTTTATATGTGTTTTGTGACTTGTTTTATGTTGGCCGTCCGTCCATACGTGTCTGTATGTACGGTTGTGTGTAACCAACCCTTTTTTCGCACTTTTCTCTATTACTTTTGCTTTTAATTGGTGGGTCACTGCACTTTTGTTGTTGCGAATTTTTTGTGTTTCGGTCACTGGGTCTTTTGAAATGAAAATGAATTATTTTTGGGCAGAAAACAGAAAAAATTTTTTTTTGATTTTTGGTTTTTTAATTATTTAAAAAAACCACTTATCCGGTTCGCAATGGACCAAATGTCTGGGGTCAAACTAAGGGTTTTGCCTTCCGAAATAAAACATAGGAAGTTTTATGTTTAAAATTCAAATGTGGTGGTGATTGTTTATTGTGATGTTCTTTTCTAAGTTATTTAAATTCATTAGTTATAAGTAGATCGTAGTGTTTAAGTAGCAAATATTTAGGTTTAGATAGCACAATTCATAGATTTAAGTAGCAGTAGTAAGTAGGTTAAAATTTAAATTATGAGTATAGTTGATTGTAGTAGATAGACATTGTATTTAACAGGTGGGGGGTTTGCAATATTAGAATTAGTTGGTGTTGTATGTTGTGTCCCGCACTTATGGTTGTTGTGATGTTGCAATTGTGGGTCGAGTGTAGATTTGGTTTTTGAGTCGGTTGTTATTGTGTCACTTTGTATCTAAAATGTTAAATATATTAGTTCACTGTTTCAAAGTTTATTGTTGCAATGTTCACTCTAGTTATATATGTTTGTATGTATGTTCACTTTTTACTTTTCACTTCACTTGGGTTTTCACTTTGAGGGGGAGAGAATACGATGCGCGGGTTTGAGATTTAAAAGCGAGACTGATCTTTTTTTTGGTTGTTGCTTGTCACTTGGACCCCGCGAAAACGGTCAACTTTCCAAGCTACAAGCAACAATTCCAGGTAAACAAATATGAAGTCAAGGCGGAATCAGCGATTAAGAACTTACTTCAATGTACCGTTATGCACAGTGGGTCATGTGCATACGTGAACGCATGTCTGCACATGGGTGCACATGACTTCATGTTCAAACGTACTTTGAACACATTCATTTCATTTCATTCATTTCATTTCATTCATTTCATTTCATTCATTTCATTTCATTCATTTCATTCATTTCATTCATTTCATTCATTTCATTCATTTCATTCATTTCATTCATTTCATTCATTTCATTCATTTCATTCATTTCATTCATTTCATTCATTTCATTCATTTCATTCATTTCATTCATTTCATTCATTTCATTCATTTCATTCATTTCATTCATTTCATTCATTTCATTCATTTCATTCATTTCATTCATTTCATTCATTTCATTCATTTCATTCATTTCATTCATTTCATTCATTTCATTCATTTCATTCATTTCATTTCATTCATTTCTTTCATTTCATTCATTTCATTCATTTCATTCATTTCATTCATTTCATTCATTTCATTCATTTTATTCATTTCATTTCATTCATTTCATTTCATTCATTTCATTTCATTCATTTCATTCATTTCATTCATTTCATTCATTTCATTCATTTCATTCATTTCATTCATTTCATTCATTTCATTCATTTCATTCATTTCATTCATTTCATTCATTTCATTCATTTCATTTATTTCATTTTATTTTATTTATTTCCTTGCTTTGTTTCTTTCTGTTTTCTCTTTTTTTGTTTTATCTTCCCTTCGTCTTCTGTTGTAATTTTATAGATTCTTAAATTCCCATTATAATTATTTGTCTAAGTTTGTTGTTTCTTGTTTTTTATATCATATCGTCTTGCTATTATGATGAACAATAATCACCCTCTAGACAATAGTCATTAAAATCTTTGCTGCAGCAATTTTGTGTCCTTAAAATGTCTTTTCCCATTTAGCTGCCACTGTTGATGATTTCAAAGATGGTCCATTGTTGGCTTTGTCTTTGGGGAAGTTCTTCTTCAATTAAGTCTTAAGGCATATCCTTGGGATAAAAAAAGTCCTGAGTAAGAATTCGAAAAAAACGAAGTGGTTGAAGAGGGAAAGTGAGAGCGAGAGATAGTCGAGAGATAGTTGGAGAGACAACATTTTCCCTTCAAATTGAGCTTCACAACTAATAACAAGATTTTCCTTATCCAACTATCGTTTGCATTAAATGCCATGGCGCATTGTGGCCTATAGTGGAAAATGCAAATGCTGCACAATTAGCTTAAAGGCAAAATTTAAGAAAAAATTTTCTTTAAGACAGCTTTTTGTTTGGAGACAATTTTAATTGGTTTCGAGGGCATGTAAGTTTTTGGTAAGGCAAATTAAATTAGAAATTTTCTTAACAATGACAAGTTTTTGAATTGTCTTTTCTTAAACAATTCAGAAGAGAAAGTGGTTAGAAAATGCCTAGGACTTGAAAGCCCCAGTCAGGACAGTTATGAAACATTTAAGTAGTAGGAAAATGGTTATGGGTATCAAAGTAGGTAGTGGGGTTTAAAGAATCATACTTAACACAGTTATTGGAAGAGATACCAAAACACTACGTGCAAAATTTCAGTCAAACCGAACGAGAATTGACCTCTCTAGAGGCTTAAGAAGTCAAGACCCAAGATCGGTTTATATGCCAGTTATATCAAAACATTAACCGATTTGGGCCATTTACAATCCCAAGCTTTCGACAGACGGACGGACATGGCTAGATCGACTTAAAATGACATGACGATCAAGAATATATATACTTTATGGGGTCTCAGATGCATATTTCAAGGTGTTACAAACAGAATAACGAAATTAGTATACCCCCATCCTATGGTGGAGGGTGTAAAAATGAATTTGTGTTTGTTTGTCGGTTTGTTCCGTATAGACTCAAAAACGGCTGAACTGATTGTCTTGAGATTTTCGCCGATTGTGTAGGTTGGTCTGGAAGGAAACAAAGGCTATATAATTTTTTGATATCTGAAGGGGGTCGGACCCTCCCCCTTACCCCAAATGTACCACCCAAAAATGAAAATGTACCGATCAGGACAATATGGGATTCAAATAAAAGATATTCAGGATTGTAATACGAATTTCGTATTAAAAATTTGGTCCAAATAACTGGGGGGCCGCCCCAGCCTCAAAATCCCTTAAAATAGGTTTATTTGACGATCATGACAATCTGGGACTCAAATGAAAGGTATTCGGGAATAGATTACGAATATGTTCAGAAAGAAGAAATATGCTTTATAATTTGTTGATATCGGAAGGGGGCGTACCCTCCCCCTTACCCCCAAAAATACCACCCAAAATCACAAGTGGACCGATAAAGACAATATGGATATCAAATGAAAGGTATTGAAGAGTAGAACACGAATGTGGTATTAAAAATTGAGTTCAAGTACCCAGGAAGTCGCCCTAACCCCAAGATGTCTAAAAGCAGACAAATTGGTTGTCCATATCAATATGGGGCTTAAATGAAAGGTATTCGGTAGTAGATTATGAATCTGGCATAAAAAATCAGATCAAAGATCAAAGGCGGTCACCCCATTCCCTAAAAACGCCCCAAATGGGCATATGGCCCATCATGACTATATGAGACTCGGCTTGTTTGTTTGTTCCGTAGAATAAAAAAAAGGAAACATGTATAATTTTTTGATATCGGGTGGTGGCTGAACCTTTTGCTTACACCAAAAACGCCTCCCAAAACCAAAAAAAAGACTGATGGGCTCCATATGGGTATCAAATGAAAGGCATTGGAGACTAGAAAAAGAATTTCATATTAAATTTTGGGTCCAAGTACCCAGCGGGCCGCCCCAAACCCAAAAACACCTCTAAACAGAATTATTCGACGTTCCTATAAATATGGGACTCAAATGGAAAGTATCCGGCAGTGGATTACAAATATGGCATACAAAATTAGGTCCAAGTAATGGGAGGTCGCCCCACATCCAAATGGGCATATTAGCCGACCATGGCTATATGGGATTCAAATGAAAGATATTTGGGAGTATATTAAAAATATGACATTAAAATTTGTGTTCAGGTCAAGGTGGCGCTTTTCCTCCTGTCTTACGCAAGTGTTCTTCGACGCTCGCTCGTCCATTACGCAACCTTTTCAATCTTGCCTACCGTGCGGGAGTCTTCCCGTCGCGTTGGAAGGTTGCAAACGTTCAGCCAATACCCAAGAGGGGTGAGGCAAACAACCCTGCGAATTATCGGCCAATTGCGATATGCTCCGCTCTTTCCAAGGTCATGGAGAGCATGGTTAATCACCATATTGTGAGGTATTTAGAGTCTGATGGCCTTCTTAGCGACCAACAATATGGGTTCCGCAGAAAAAATTGCTCTACGGGCGACCTCATGACACTTCTGTCGGAACGTTGAAGTCGCTCAATCCACCAGTTTGGTGAGAGTAAATTTATGGCTCTGGATATCTCCAAGGCATTTGATAGGGTCTGGCACGGTACACTACTCATCAAAGCTTGAAGACAAGAGGCGGGTTGTGGACGATACACTCTGCCAGGATTTGCTGGCCATTTCTGAGTGGGGTCGAATGAATCGAGTAGTTTTTAATGCACGTAAGACTCAGTGCTGCTTGTTGTCACACAAACGATTCGCTGACCCATTACGATCATCTTTGTCCATCATCAACGGTGTAGATGTTGAGCAATCAGAAGCTCTTGATGTTCGGGGCATGAAAATACAAAATGATGTCCGTTGGGCTAAACATGTATTTGAAGTGTGGAAAGAAACATCCAAGTGTTTAGGCTTCCTTAATCGGTGTAAGAATTACTTCACTCCGTCTGATCTTCTTAACATCTACACTAATTTCATAAGGCCGAAAATGGAGTATAACTCACATGTATGGGCTGGAGCTTCACAATCATAACTGGAGCCACTGGACCGTGTTCAAAGGAGAGCGATGGCGTTGATTGGGGACAGTGGGGTATCCAACTCTATTGACTCCCATCATCATCGTCGCAATGTGGGTTGTTTGGCGTTGTTCTATCGTTACTTTCATGGTGTGTGTGTGTGTTCGTCTGATATTAGTCTTCTTATTCCTGATGTAAGGATGTATGTCAGGGATACTAGACAATCCAGGAACTCACACCCGTTTGTAATTGATTGGCCAGCGGACCGGACAATGCATTATAGAGAGAATTTTTATTTCGCCCGAACCGTTCGTATGTGGAATCGACTTCCGGCTAATGTTTTTCCCACCCACTGTGGCATCTAAAGATTTAAGACAAATGTCAATAAGCACTACATCCTTTAAGTTTTGTCCGAAGTTCCGCCAGGTTTCGAGCGCAGGCGTTCAGCGTCATAAGCGAGCATAGGCTACATAGGCTACCCTAAAAAATATTAGAAAGTTAAATAGGGCGCAGCGGAACGGGTCCTGTCCAGCTGGTATAATTAATAAGATTTTTATCTGGTATGTTTATCTGTTGTCTCCTTATTAAGTTGTGGATTTTTCATTGAAGTTAAAATTTTTTTTTTTATTTTTATAATTTTTTCTCTATTATCTCCTCCTTACTATATGACAATTTTCCGCTTGCAGTATATTTTGCTCTTTTGTGAGAAGAACTTCTTACCATTTTTTACTGCAATGCTTGAGCATGTGTTTCGTGTCCTATCACCAAGTCACCAGCACTTAACTCTTTCTCCCATTTATGGTTGTTTGAGTTGTTATGTTTTTTTCTTATCAAGATTGTGTTTGTCAAAGGTTTGCCTTGTTTTCTGCTGGCAACAATGTATTGTAGGTTCAGTTGGTTGCATTGGGAGTACAAACCATTTGTGGTGTTCTCTTAACAAGCAGACGTGTTATTTTGGAAGATATGTTTTAGCTGATTACCAGCTTGAAAAGGGAACATCTTGGGAAACTAGGTGTTACATAGTACACAGGCAAAAGCCAAAAGGAGCAATGCATAGTGCTTCATACTACCCGATACTGCTTCAGAAAGCTGCATACCTCTTGAAATACAAGAACTTTAGGACAAAAAAGTTTTTTTCTAGGCTTATAAAGAAATCCACGTTTTCTAAATACCATCATGATTTTGATTAGCTTAAGGATACGAATATGTGACTAACCTATATGGCAAAATTCCTTTTTCCTTTGTTTCATTGCCGATTTTTCCCCTGGGAAGCAGGGTTGGGAAGCCTCTCCCCCCCCCCCCCCCTTTTTTACCATATTTACATTTTAGATTTGTTCACATTCCTTCTATACGAATAATTTGTGCAAAGGAAATTTGAATATTTGCTAAGTTGCATACAAAGCAATGCACTCTTTGCCAACATTTTTGGCAATAGACTGCATTCGTTTGCTTTCCTTAGTGCATCCTTTTGTTAATTTTCAGCCATGAACACCCATCCTCCCTACTTTAGGATATTGTGTTCGGTATGTGTGCTCATGGTAAAATCAACATGTGTATTGAATTGTAATAATCCTTTAGGATGGTGAATGCATGAAAGCGTTTTTCAATTTTTAGTTCTTGACTAAAAATGGGAAATTGCTTTGGCAAAAAAAAAAAAACTTTGGGGAATTAGCAGCAGTTTGCACAAAAGCTAATTTGAGAAAATGAAAAGATTTGGAGTTTTTTTTTTTGCCAGAGAGCAAGCAGAGAGTTTTTGGTTTATGATGTGTGTGCCAAAGGAAGAAGAATAGGATTTGTGAAAAAAAAAACGAAATGTTAAGAATGTAGCAATGAATAGAAGGGAAACAAGGTCAAGAGATAATGGTGTTTTTCATAAAGAGAAAAAATATAAAAAATCTGAATAGATTAAATGAAATGAACACTTTAAGGCTGTAAAGGTGCAGAGATAATGAGGTCCAAGTAGCAGTAACCCGACTAAAGAACAACAAGGCAGCAGGAGCCGACGGGTTAACCGCTGAACAATTTAAGACCAGAGGCGACACGCTGATAAGGCGTATGCATCAGCTTATCTGCGCAATCTGGCTAGAAGAACGCATACCCGATAATTGGAACCTCAGCATACTATGTCCCGTACACAAGAAAGGAGACAAGACGGTAAGTGCCAACTACAGGGGAATAAGTCTCCTCCCCATCGCATACAAGATACCCTCAAGCGTACTGTGTGAAAGATTAAAACCTAAAGTCAATGAGATAATTGGGCCCTATCAATGCGGCTTTAGACCAGATAAATCCACTCTAGACCAGATATTCACACTGCGCCAAATCGTGGAAAAGACCCGAGAAGGACAAATCAACACCTACCACCTCTTGGTTGACTACAAAGCCGCCTTCGATACTCCTTTAGGTTCAAAGGTATTTCAAGCCATCTCTGAGTTTGGTATCCCTGCAAAATTAATACGACTCTGCAGCATGACACTTGCTGATACACGTTCCTCAGTAAGAATAGGAAAGAATCTCTCCGAACCATTTAACACCAAACAAGGTTTCAGACAAGGAGACAGCCTATCGTGTGATCTCTTTAATATCCTGCTGGAGAAGATTATACGAGATGCAGATGTGAATAGATATGGCACACTAATCACAAGAGAGCACATGCTACTCGCCTAGGCCGACGATATCGATATCATAGGTAGGGATAGGTAGGGATAGAAAGAATCGAAAGAGAGTCAGTGAAAATGGGTCTAGCAGTAAATGGTGACAAGACGAAATGGTTGGTTTCCACTCCCAAAAAGCCTTGCACAACCGAGCACCGATAAAGAACATGGAGAAAGTTGGGAACCACAACTTTGAGATAGTCAGTAACTTTATCTACCTCGGCACTGCCGCAACCGAAACGAATGACACCAGTTTTAAGATAAAGCGAAGAATAATACTGGCAAACAGATGCTACTTTGGACTAAGTAAGCGGTTTAGAAACAAGGCCACCTCTCGACAGACAAAGACTACACTTTACAAGACACTGATACTACCCGTGCTGTTATATGGTTCTGAAGCATGGGAACTTGTGAAAGCAGATGAGGCAGTACTTGGAGTATTTGAGAGAAAGATTCTTCGTAAAATATATGGACCAGTTTGCGTAAACGGAGAATATAGGCGACGTATGAACCACGAGCTGTATGACGAGCTGTAGCATAGTTAAACGCATCAAAATACAACGGCTGCGTTGGCTAGGTCATGTTGTCAGAATGTATGAAGAAGCTCCAGCAAAGAAGTCTTTTGAAGGCAAACACGGTGGTACCCGCAAATCGGGAAGACCAAAAGCCCGATGGAAAGATCAAGTTGTGGGAGACACCTCGAAACTTGGTGTCAGAGATTTTAGAATGAGCGCAGAAGATCGAGGCGCTTGGAACGCTATTCCCCCCGCTATAAAGGGAAACAAGTTCGCTTATGGGTAGTTTTTTATACCCTCTGCCATAAGATGGGGGTAAATTAACTTCATCATTCCATTTGCAATACATCGCGATATTGGTCTAAGTCCTCATGAAGTATATTCTTGATCACCAAGACATTTTAAGTCAATCACGCCATTTTCCGTCCGTCTGTCTGTCTGTGGAAGACACGATAACTTTCGAAAGCTTTAAACTAGTCACTTGAAATTTTTCACAAATGCTATTAGCGTAGGACGGTTGGGATTATAAATGGATCATATTGGCCCTTGTTCTGACACAGTTCCCATATAATCCGATCTAGGGTCTTGACTTCTTGAGCCTCTAAAGAGCTCAATTCTTATCCGATTTGGCTGCAAGTTTGCACAGTGAAATCTGCTACGACCATCAACAGACACACCGATCTAAAGATTTTACTTCTCGATCTGCTAAAAGGCGTAATTTTAATCCGATTTGGCTGAATGTTTGCTCAAATACTTTTTCTGCGACCTCCAATATATGTGCTAAGTACGATTTAAATCGGTCTATAACTTGACATCGACGTTCAAGGTTCTGTGTTGATCTAGCCATTTCCCTCAGTCCGTCTGTCGAAATCACGATAGCGATCGAACGCGTACAGCTAGCCGCTTGAAATTTTGCACAGATACCTGATATTGATGATGGCCCAGCCGAACTTATCACTCATTTGTTTAAACCCTTCACCAAAGGATGGGGGTATACTAATATCGTCATTTCGTTTGTAACACCTCGAAATATTCGTCTAAGACACCAAAGCCATTTTCAGTCGTTCTAGCTATGTCCGTCCGTAGGTCCGCCCGTCTGTCTGTCAAAAGCACGCTAACTTTTGATGGAGTAAAACCAGACACTTGAAATTTTACAAAAATACTTCACAATACCAAATGGGTCGGTTTGTATTGTCTATGGGTAGAGATGGATTTCTATCGGGTAGATACCCAATGCTTGGGTATTTATTGGATGAATATCCAATAATTAAAATTTTTTTTGGTATTCACTTGGGTATTTATAAATTTTTAGATATTTTGGTAATGAAAGCATTTTCCAAAATTTTTTTTTGATGATTTCGTATTCTTGGTATTTAAACCTGAACTTCTGATCTCATAAAGTCGGAACTTAGTTATATGTAGACGATATACAGATCCATCTCCAGATGTGAGGCAATACATTTTTCATTTTCCATACGATGTCGATGAAATTTTGGCACAATGAGTTCTGGTAGTCTCCTACCCGTTTCTGTGACGTGTGGTCCAGTTCGGACCATATTTGGATATATAGAGGCCATAAATGATCCATTTATTGCCCATTTATTATTTATTGAAAATTTGCACAGTGAGTTCTGATAAACCCCTAGCCATTCCTGTCAAAAGTGGTCCGAATTGGACCATATTTGGATACATAGGCCAATCTCACTATTTAGTGCAATGAGCCTATAAAAGTAAAATTTTTCATCCGATTTCGAAGAAATTTGGCACTGTGAGTTTTGATAGATCCCTTAAACTATTTATTGAATGTGCTTCATATCGGATCATATTTGGATATAGCTGGCATATAGGTCGATTTCCCGATAAGGAGTATTGACCATATAAAAGGAGCATTTTTCATCGGATTTTGATGAAATTTGAAACAGTGAGATTTGATAGACATCTACAGTATTTTAATACCCTTTACCATAGGATGGGGGCATATTAATTTTGTCATTCTGTTTGCAACTCCTCGAAATATTCGTCTAAGACCACATAAAGTATATATTGTATATTCCTGATCGTCATGACATTTTATGTCGAACTAGCCATGTCCGTCCAACTGTCCGTCTGACCATCCGTCCGCCCGTCCGTCTGTCTGTCGAAAGCACGCTAACTTTCGAAGAAGTAAAGCTAGCCGCTTGAAATTTTGCAAACAAACTTCTTATTATTATAGGTCGGTTGGGATTGTAAATGGGCTATATCGGTCCATGTTTTGATATAGCTGACATATAAACCGATCTGGGATCTTGACTTCTTGAGCCTCTTCAGTGCGCAATTCTTATCCGAATGGGATGAAATTTTGCACGCCATGTTTTGTTACGACTTCCAACAACTGTGTAAAGAATAGGTCAAATCGGTCTATAACCTGATATAGCTGCCATATAAACCGATCTGGGGTCTTGACTTCTTGAGCCACTAGATGACGCAATTATTATTCGATTGGGATGAAATTTTGCACGACATGTTTTGTTACGATTTCCAACAACTGTGTAAAGAATAGGTCAAATCGGTCTATAATCTGATATAGCTGCCATATAAACCGATCTGGGGTCTTGACTTCTTGAGCCACTAGAAGACGCAATTATTATCCGATTTGACTGAAATTTTGCATGAGGTGTTTAGTTACGACTCCCAACAACTGAATTAAAAATATTTCAAATCGGTCCATAACCTGATATAGCTGCCATATAAACCGATCTGGGGTCTTGACTTCTTGAGCCTCTACAGGGAGCAATTCCTACCCGATTTGGCTGAAATTTTGCACGACGTGTTGTGTTACGACTCCTAACAACTGTGTTAAGAATAGTTCAGATCGGTCCATAACCTTATATAGATGCTATATAAACCGATCGAGGGTCTTGACTTTTTGAGCCTCTACAGGGAGCAATTCCTAACCGATTTGCCTGAAATTTTGCACGACGTGTTTAGTTACGACTCCTAACAACTGAATTAAAATTGGTTCAAATCGGTCCATAACCTGATATAGCTGCCATATAAAACGATCTGGGGTCTTGACTTCATGAGCCGCTAGAGGGTACAATTCTTATCCGATCTGGCTGAAATTAAGCACAACGTGTTATTTTATGACCACCAATAACTGTGGTAAGAATAGTTCAAATCGGTCCATAACCTCATATAGCTGCCATATAAACCGATCTGGGGTCTTGACTTTTTGAGCCTCTATAGGGAGCAATTCCTAACCGATTTGGCTGAAATTTTGCACGACATGTTTTGTTACGATTTCCAACAACTGTGTAAAGAAAAGATCAAATCGGTTCATAACCTGATATAGCTGCCATATAAACCGATCTGGGGTCTTGACTTCTTGAGCCTCAACAGGGAGCAATTCCTATCCGATTTGGCTGAAGTTTTGCTCGACGTGTTGTGTTACGACTTCCAACAACTGTATTAAAAATATTTCAAATCGGTCCATAACCTATAGCTGCCGTATAAACCGATCTGGGGTCTTGACTTCTTGAGCCACTAAAGGGCGCAATTATTATCCAATTTAGCTGAAATATTGCATGAGATGTTTCGTTATGACACTCAACAACTGTGCTAAGAATAGTTCAAATTGGTTCATAACCTGCTATAGCTGCCATATAAACCGATCTTGGATCTTGACTTCTGGAACCTCCAGGGGGCGCAACTATTAGCCGATCTGGCTGAAACTTTGCATGAAGTGCTTTGTTTTGACTTTCAACAGCAACTCGGTTCACAACCTGATATAAATCCCATATAAACCGATTTCGGATCTCAACTTCTTGAGCCAACAGAGGGCGTAATTCTCCAATTTGCTGAAATTTTGGAAGAAGTATTTTCGTTTGGCCATCAACGACTGTGCCAAGTATGGCTAAATCGGTTCATTACCTTAAAAAGCTTCCATATAAACCGATCTCGGATATTGACACCTCGAGCCGCTAGAGGCCGCAATTATTTACTGATTTGGCTGAAATTTTTCACAATGTGCTTTGTTTTTCTTCCAACAACTATGTCGAGTGTGGTCTATATCGGTTCAAAACCGGATATAGCTTCCATATAATCCAATTTCGGATTTTGACTCCTTGATCCGCTAGAGGGCGCATTTATTATCCAATTGAGCTGATATTGTGAACCAGTGTTTTGGTTTGACAATCAATAACTATGCCAAATATGGCCTTAATTGACTCATTGTCTGGTGTAGTTCCTACATAAACTGATCTCTGATCTTGATGTTTTGAGCCGCTAGAGGGCGCAATTATTAAACAATCTGGCTAAAATTTGGCATAAAATGGTTTGTTTTAACTTGCATTAATTGTGCAAAGTAAAGTCTTAATCGATTTACAACCTGATGTAGCTCCCATATAAACCGATCTCGGATCTTGATTTCTTCAACCTATAGAGGGCGCTGTTGTTATACGATTTGGCTGAAATTGTGCATGAAGTCCATGAAGGTTTGACCATCAAAGACTTTGCCAAGTATGGTACTAATTAGTTTATTACTTTATATGGCTCCTATATAAACCGATCTGGGATTTTGATTTTTGAACCGCTAGAGGGCGGTTCACAACCTGATATAGCTCCCATATAAACCAATCTCGCTTTATGACTTCTTGAGCCCCTGCAAGCCGCAATCTTTGTTCGATTTGGCTGAAATTTTGCATATAGTGTTCTATTATGACTTTCAATAACTGAGTTAAGTACGGCCCAAATCGGTCTAGAACCTGATATAGCTACCATATAAACCAATCTCCCGATTTGACTTCTTGATCCCCTGGAAGCCTCAATTTTCATCCGATTTGGCTGAAATTTTGCATATAGTGTTCTGTTATGACTTTGAACAACTGGGTTAAGTACGGCCCAAATCCGTCAAGAACCTGATATAGCTCCCATATAAACCAATCTCCCGATTTGACTTCTTGAGCCCCTGCAAGCCGCAATCTTTGTTCGATTTGGCTGAAATTTTGCATGTGGTGTTCTGTTATGACTTTCAATAACTGGGTTAAGTACCGCCCAAATCGGTCAAGAACCTGATATAGCTCCCATATAAACCGATCTCCTGATTTGACTTCTTGAACCCCTGGAAGCCTCAATTTTCATCCGATTTGGCTGAAATTTTGCATGTGGTGTTCTGTTATGACTTTCAATAACTGGGTTAAGTACCGCCCAAATCGGTCAAGAACCTGATATAGCTCCCATATAAACCGATCTCCTGATTTGACTTCTTGAGCCCCTGAAAGCCTCAATTTTCATCCGATTTGGCTGAAATTTTGCATGTGGTGTTCTGTTATAACTTTCAACAACTGGGTGAAGTACGGCCCAAATCGGTCTATAACCTGATATAGCTCCCATATAAACCGATCTCCCTATATGACTTCCTGAACCCCTGGAAGCCTCAATTTTCATCCGATTTGGCTGAAATTTCGCATATAGTGTTCTGTTATGACTTTTAACAACTGGGTAAAGTACGGCCCAAATCGGTTAAGAACCTGATATAGGTTCTATATAAACCGACCTCCCGATTTGACTCCTTGAGCCTCTGCAAGCCGCAATTTTTGTTCGATTTGGCTGAAATTTTGCATATAGTGTTCTGTTATGACTTTCAACAACTGGGTTAAGTACGGCCCAAATCGGTCAAGAACCTGATATAGGTTCTATATAAACCGACCTCCCGATTTGACTTCTTGAGCCTCTGCAAGCCTCAATTTTCATCCGATTTGGCTGAAATTTTGCATATAGTGTTCTGTTATGACTTTCAACAACTCGGTTAAGTACGGCCCAAATCGGTCTATAACCTGATATAGCTCCCATATAAACCGATCTCCTGATTTGACTTCTTGAGCCCCTGAAAGCCTCAATTATCATCCGATTTGGCTGAAATTTTGCATGTGGTGTTCTGTTATGACTTTCAACAACTGGGTAAAGTACGGCCCAAATCGGTAAAGAACCTGATATAGCTCCCATATAAACCAATCTCCCGATTTGACTTCTTGAGCCCCTGCAAGTCGCAATCTTTGTTCGATTTGGCTGAAATTTTGCATATAGTGTTCTGTTATGACTTTCAGCAACTCGGTTAAGTACGGCCAAAATCGGTAAAGAACCTGATATAGCTCCCATATAAACCAATCTCCCGATTTGACTTCTTGAGCCTCTGCAAGACGCAATTTTTGTTCGATTTGGCTGAAATTTTGCATATAGTGTTCTGTTATGACTTTCAACAACTGTGCCAAGTACGGTCTAAATCGGTCAAGAACCTGATATAGCTCCCATATAAACCAATCTCCCGATTTGACTTCTTGAGCCCCTGGAAGCCTCAATTTTCATTCGATTTGGCTGAAAATTTGCATGTGAAGTTCCGTTTTAGCTTTCAACAACTGTGCCAAGTACGGTCTAAATCGGTGGAGAAGCTGATATAGCTCCCATATAATCCGATCTCCCTATATGACTTCTTGAACCCCTGGAAGCCTCAACTTTCATCCGATTTGGCTGAAATTTTGCATATAGTGTTCTGTTATGACTTTGAACAACTAGGTTAAGTACGCTCCAAAACGGTTTTTAACCAGATATAGCTCCCTTTTTTTAGCAAAATCCATGATGGTGGGTTCCCAAGATTCGGTCTTGCCGAACTTAGCACGCCTGAGATTCGTATATGAACCTGAGGCTTACATGCTTCCATAGAAGAATTTTACTTCTATTCAGACCAATCTCAACTTTTTGTTCTATTGGATTGCCCAAAAAGTAATTGCGGATTTTTCATATAGTCGGCGTTGACAAATTTGTTCACAGCTTGTGACTCGGTAATTGCATTCTTTCTTCTGTCAGTTATCAGCTGTTACTTTTAGCTTGCTTTAGAAAAAAAGTGTAAAAAAAGTATATTTGATTAAAGTTCATTCTAAGTTTTATTAAAAATGCATTTATTTTCTTTTAAAAAATCCGCAATTACTTTTTGGGCAACCAATATTACAGTTTTTGGCCAGTTTTTATACCTATCTCTTGTTGTTAGTTTATAACACAAAGCCCATATAACTTTAGTTCAAAGGCAATTCTCAACATTTGATAATTTTTTCTTGATTTTTATGATGAAATAATAATTTGCCTTTGATCCTGATTATTTGCAGATTACACTTCCGGTCAAACAAAGCCAGAGAGAGAGAGAAAGAGTGAGAGAGCGAATAAGAGAGTTGTTAAGCTTCATACTTAGTTCGCATATAACAAAGGGAACTCTAGTGTTAATGCCTTTGGCTGGTCCTTGTACATGGCATAAAGGCAAAGTTCATTTCTGATTTGAATGCAAATTTTTTGTTTTTTTTTCGGTTATTTTTTCAAGCCAATTTAAAAATTCCCAGAAATTTTTTTATAGTGGCTTTGTAGTTCAACGCGCATAAATCAAACCATGGGGAAAAAATCAAAAAAAAAAAAAAATGCAGCTTGGAAAAATTGGTGGAGAAAATTTTTTGCATTTTTCCCTGGAAGTTAGTTAATGGTATTGTTGCATGTTACAAGGATAAAGTTCAACAAACACTCAATAATGTAAGAGGAGGTAAAAGAAGCAAAAAAAAAGGCTTTGCCATAAGCCAAAATATACCATCTAAAATGTTGGGGATGGTCAAAAGAGAAATATTGGCATTTTTTTTTGGTTTTGACCAAAACAAACGGAAGTGGCAGCTAACAAAGCAAGCATTCGAGTTAGTGCTAACAACAAATAGAAAAAAAAAACAACTTAAAATCTAAAGGATGTATGCCATCAATCCCAATGCTTTGCTGCTTTTGAATTTTTATGGAGGATATTTGTTGAAGTTTGAGGCCACCTTCAAGCAAACAGCTGGCTTCCTGACTTTTCATGAAATTTATGCACCACGAATGCAATTTTTCAGGAAATTTGCTTTTTCCTTTCAGTGCTGCCTCTTGCGATTTGCAGGGCAATAAGAAATATGAGTTTGATTAAATTGAAATATTGAAATATTGAGTTGCCCAAAAAGTAATTGCGGATTTTTTAAAAGACATTTTAAAAAATTTTTAATAAAACTTAGAATGAACTTTAATCAAATATACTTTTTTTACGCTTTTTTTCCAAAGCAAGCTAAAAGTAACAGCTGATAACAGACAGAAGAAAGAATGCAATTACAGAGTCACAAGCTGTGAAAAAATTTGTCAACGCCGACTATATGAAAAATCCGCAATTACTTCTTGGGCAACCCAATAGTTTAGCTTGAATCTGGATTTTTCTTAAGTGTTCAGTTACTTGTAGCTGCTTTTTGGGGAAGATTTTTATTTTATTTAGATTTTCCAGCAATTTGATCTTCTAAAGATATAAGTTCTAAGAACTACAGGGCCTTCCTGCCTCTCTCCTTTTGCTTCTTGAACTCAATACCCTAGGAAATTTTCAAGCAATTATCCCTTAATTATAATTTATTAAAATCATTATTCAATTTCAAGCGCATCTAACAAAATAAGCTTCCCCTTCGATGTCCATAATTCTCCTTCTCAGTGATTTAATTGCTTCAATGCAAAATATATTGGGTTGCCCAAAAAGTAATTGCGGATTTTTCATATAGTCGGCGTTGACAAATTTTTTCACAGCCTGTGACTCTGTAATTGCATTCTTTCTTCTGTCAGTTAGCAAAAAAGTGTAAAAAAATTATATTTGATTAAAGTTCATTCTAAGTTTTAACAAAAATTCATTATTTTTTCCTTTAAAAAAATCCGCAATTACTTTTTGGGCAACCCATAATTTCATCAAGGATTTTCAAAACACAGCTCCCTGGTTTAATGCTGCTACCGTATCGGCCGTAAAAAGAAAAGAAAAATATTCTCAAAATACTTTAGCATCTCAACAACTTAAATATCCAAATAATAACCATAATCCTTAGTTTTCATCATGGCCCGGCCATCTCCTGATGGCTGCATCCTTCAGCAGCCAGTCTTGCAGGCAAAGGATGTTGCTGGTGGCCGCTGCATAGTCATGCTTGGTTGGCATGTTGTATTGCTATGTCTTGGTTTTTTCCCTTTTGGTTTATTTTATTGCTGGCATGGCTTCAAAAACTGTGAATACTGATGGACTGCAACGCATTTCCCATGGCTTTGGTTTCCCTTCTTGGCAGACTTTTGCTGTCGTCGCCATAATGCAAAAATGTTGTAATGTCCCATGGCCAACAAGCGAACAGCGTCAAATCTGGTAAAAGGGGGAAAAAAAACTGCACTAAGACATCTGTTAAGCTTAGCATCTTCTGTGCCATTGCTGATTTTTGTTCTCCACAGAGAGTTGTGTAGCACCATAAGGACATTGTGTATGCACCACAACCGATGCAACAAGCAAAGGCATACAAAAAAAGGAAACCCGCCCCCCTCAAAAAAAAAAAAAAAATATTTAATTTGTTTCCTGTTCCTTGCTGGCAAGCAAGTGCGCCCAGTTTTGCACCAGTCTCTGCCTGCAAATGTCTTCTCTTTTACATGTCTATATGCCCCTCTCTCTCTCTCTGTGTGTTTGTGGGGTTCTTATCTCCTTAAATGCCTTTTCCATATTCCTGCATTCATGACCATTATTATCGTCAAGGATTGTTAAGCGGATAAGATGGTATTTAATACTTAATATAATACAAATAGTTTGGCATTGTTGAAGTGCTGTAGTGGCTTGTAGTCTACAATACACCTCCTACCAAACTCTGCCAATGCCCCCCCCCCCCATCCCCATTAACACTTGGCAGTTTGCTTGCATCCTTATTGCATTGCCAGCAATAGGGAACGGGCAAGCAAATCCGTTTTTCTTCTGCCCGCTCTTGTTAAATTTTATAAAATCTTATTTAAAAAGGGCACAATGGCACTATAAGAAGTACCAATGAGGTTGCTGCTGGTAGATGGTGGATTTTTTTTTGTCTTTTGCCCTGGGCATGCCAAGATAATTGAAAAGCATTTAAGTGAGCAAATATAATTGTGTACTGGTGCGAAGGTCAGCAATTTTTTTTTTGCAGTATTATAAGGAACAAAGCTAATTAAATAGCTTTATTGAAAGCATGAAAGGAGGGATGCATCTTAGCTAAGATGTTGTGGTCATGTCCGTATGTCTGGCTGTACATATGTCCGTGTATATGCTGTCTGCCTGTCTGTATTATCGTTTGTCTGTACATCTGTCTGCCCATTTGTCCATCTGTCCGTCTTTTTTTCTCCTCCTTCTTCTATTTATTTTTCAACCCTCTTCCTGTTCCTTCATTTTTCATTTTTGACCTCCTCATACGTTTCCTCTTCCGAGCATTATTCTTTTGCTTTTACCATCCGTCTCCCATTTTCTCTCCTCATTCCTTCTCAAACCCCTTTTCCTGTTCCTTTGTCAGTTCCTTTTCATGTCCCTTTTTCGGTTCTTTTTCATTTCCCTTTCCAGTCTCGGTGTGCCTTCTCTCGTTCCTTTTTCGGTTCCTCTTACTCTTTCTTTTCCTGTTCTTTCTCCTACCCCTTCTCCAGTCCGTTCTCCCGTCCCTTCTTAATTCCTTCTCCCGTGTCCTCTCATCCCTTCTCCCGTCTCTTCCAAGGTCCCAAGGTTCATCCATTCCTTCTCCCTGTCCATTTCCCTACTTCTATTTCTTTTTCAGTTCCTTCTGTAAAGCTGCCCACACCAGCTTTCCTTCATCCGTCCCCTTTTCCGTTAGCTACTCCGACCATTCTTCCGCCCCATCTTCCGTGCACTCTCTTGTCCGTGTTCCGTCTCCAATCCCTTCCTGCTTTTTACTTTCCCCCATTTATTCTCCTCTTCATTTTTGATCCTCCTGAGGCCTTACGTTGCTCCCCTTCTGAAATTTTTGCTTCGGCCCCTTCTTTGTCCCGTCTCCCGACCCACTGTCCCCTGTTTTTTTCTCCCGTCCCCCCACTCGTCTCCTCACAACTCCTCTCGACTCTTCTTTTGATATCTTTCCTGCTTTTTTTTATTCCCTTCTTCCGTTCCTTCTCCCGTTTCATCACCCGATTCTTCACCTTTCTCACTTCCCTTCTCTTGTCCCTCCACCCGTTCTTCCTCCCGGCCCTTCTACCGTTCCATCTCCTGTTCTTCTTCCGTCCCTTTGTACGCCCCCTCTTCTGTCTTCTGCCTTGCATTCCTTCTCCTATAGAGATATGGACCAAATTCGTTCACTCTGCTTTTTTTTTCTTTCATTCCATAAGTCAACAATTCCTCACCTGATTTCCTTCCCTCCTCCTGTTCCTTCTTCCATATACGTCAAATACTTCCGCCTTTCATTATGTCATGTCCTTCTTCAACTATTCTTCCAATCTCTCTCCGGTTTTTTTATCCCCTTCTTCCGTCCCTTCTACCGTTCCTTCTCAAGGCCCTTCTCCTGAATCTTCTCCCGTGCCTCCAACCGTACCTCCTCCTGTTCCTCCTCCCGTTCCTCATCCCTTTCCTCCTCCAGAACTTCCTCCCGTACCTACTCCCGTACCTACTCCCCTACCTACTCCCGTACCTACTCCCGTACCTACTCCCGTACCTACTCCCGTACCTACTCCCGTACCTACTCCCGTACCTACTCCCGTACCTACTCCCGTACCTACTCCCGTACCTACTCCCGTACCTATTCCCATACATACTCCCGTACCTACTCCCGTACCTACTCCCGTACCTACTCCCGTAACCACTCTCGTACCTACTCCCGTACCTACTCCCGTAACTACTCTCGTACCTACTCCCGTGCCTACTCCCGTACCTACTTCCGTACCTACTCCCGTACCTACTCCCGTACCTACTCCCGTACCTACTCCCGTACCTACTCCCGTACCTACTCCCGTACCTCCCCTTGTACCTACTCCCGTACCTACTCCCGTACCTCCCCTTGTACCTCCTCCCGTACCTCCCCTTGTACCTACTCCCGTACCTACTCCCGTACCTCCCCTTGTACCTCCTCCCGTACCTCCTCCCGTACCTACTCCCGTACCTACTCCCGTACCTACTCCCGTTCCTCCTCCCGTTCCTCCTCCCGTTCCTCCTCCCGTTCCTCCTCCCGTTCCTCCTCCCGTTCCTCCTCCCGTTCCTCCTCCCGTTCCTCCTCCCGTTCCTCCTCCCGTTCCTCCTCCCGTTCCTCCTCCCGTTCCTCCTCCCGTTCCTCCTCCCGTTCCTCCTCCCGTTCCTCCTCCCGTTCCTCCTCCCGTTCCTCCTCCCGTTCCTCCTCCCGTTCCTCCTACCGTTCCTCCTCCCGTACCTCCCCTTGTACCTCCCCTTGTACCTCCTCCTGTACCTCCTCCCGTTCCTCCTCCCGTTCCTCCTCTTGTTCCTCCTCCCGTTCCTCCTCCCGTTCCTCCTCCCGTTCCTCCTCCCGTTCCTCCTCCCGTTCCTCCTCCCGTTCCTCCTCCCGTTCCTCCTACCGTTCCTCCTCCCGTTCCTCCTACCGTTCCTCCTCCCGTTCCTCCTCCCGTTCCTCCTCCCGTTCCTCCTCCCGTTCCCCCTCCCGTTCCTCCTCCCGTTCCTCCTCCCGTTCCTCCTCCCGTTCCTCCTCCCGTTCCTCCTCCCGTTCCCCCTCCCGTTCCTCCTCCCGCTCCTCCTCCCGTTCCTCCTCCCGTTCCTCCTCCCGTTCCCCCTCCCGTTCCTCCTCTCGTTCCTCCTCTCGTTCCTCCTCCCGTACCTCCCCTTGTACCTCCCCTTGTACCTCCTCCCGTACCTACTCCCGTACCTACTCCCGTACCTACTCCCGTACCTACTCCTGTACCTCCTCCCGTACCTACTTCTGTACCTACTCCCGTACCTACTCCCGTACCTACTCCCGCAACTACTCCCGTACCTACTCCCGTACCTACTCCCTACCTACTCCCTACCTACTCCCTACCTACTCCCTACCTACTCCCGTACCTACTCCCGTACCTACTCCCTACCTACTCCCTACCTACTCCCGTACCTTCTAAGGTTCCTTCCCTGTCCCTACTCCCGACATTCATTCCGTTTCTTCTCCCGTGATTTCTTCCTACTTTTCTCCCGTTTTTCACCCGTCTTTTCTCACGTGCCAGCTACGGTTCCTTCTCCTGTCCCTTCTCATGGCGCTCCACCCGCCCCTTCTATTGTTCCTTCTCCCGTCCCTTCTCCTGTGACTACTCTCGTTCCTATACTCTTTCCACCACCAGTTCCTCCTCCCATACTTTTTTGCGACCCTTCTTTCGTTACTTCTCCTGTCCCTTCTTCCACCACTTCTTCCGTCCCTTCTTCTGTCCCTTCTTCCACCCCTTCTTCCGTCCCTTCTTCTGTCCCTTATTCCGTCCCTTCTTCAGTCCCTTCTTCAGTCCCTTCATCACTCCCTTCTTCCGTCCCTTCATTCGTCCCTTTCTTTCATCGCTTCTTCCGTCCCTTCTTCCGTCCCTTCTTCCGTCCCTTCTTCCATCCCTTCTTCCATCCCTTCTTCCATCCGTCCCTTCTTCCGTTCCCTTTTTCGTCCCTTCTTCCGTCCCTTCTTTCGTCCCTCCTTCCGTCCCTTCTTCCATCCTTTCTTTCGTCCCTTCTCCCGTTTCTTCATCCGTCCTATACCGTTCCTTCTCCCGTCCCTTCTTTCCTTCTAATTGCTTTCTTTTATCTCTTCCGCCGATACTTCTCCTGTTCCTTTTACACATTCTTTCTCCCATCCCTGTTCCCTTCTCCCGATCCATTTTCCATCTTCTTATCAAGTCCCTTATCCAATCATTTAATCATTCATTTAGCTGGTCCCGCCCGCCTTCCCGCTTCCTTTAGTGTCTACGTTTCCGTCTCTCTTCTCCCTCATCTTCTACCACCACTTCTCCCAGCCTTTCCTCATGTAATTTTTTGACTCTTCTCCTGTTCCTTTTATTATCCCTCCTTCGCCTAACCTTCTGTCTTCTCCTAAGACCCCCCCCCCATTAATCAACTTTCTCTTGCCTATAAATTCCACCATTTTTCTAACCATCAACGCAATCCTTTATTTCACCTCACCTTCGCTTTCTTTTGTGCCTCCGTTTCCGTATCTCTCCCCCGTCTCTATCTCCCACATATTCTCCAGCCTCTTCTCTAAGCCTTTTCTTATTTAATTATTCGACCATTTTCCTGGTCCTTTTCTTATCCTTCCCTAGCCTCACCTTCAGTCTCCCCTTCCAACCCCTCTGCCATTTCTCCCTTCTCTTGTCTATAAATCCCACCCCTTCTTCCAACCAACAACCCATCCTTTATTTCGTGCAAATTTCTAAAATCTGGCAACATTTGTGAGGTACTATGCCATGTAAAACTTCACTCTAAAGAGGTGTCGCACTGCAGCACGCCGTTCGGACTCGGCTATAGAAAGGGGGCCCCTTATCATTGAGCTTAAAATTGAATCGGACTGCACTCATTTATATATGAGAAGTTTGGCCCTATTCCTTAGTGGAATTTTCATGGGCAAAATTTGCATTTTGCAATCTTTACATTTTCGTGCCGTTCCTCAGTCGGTTTCTTTGCGCATAAAGTCTCTCTGATAATACTTTTTCTAACCCTTTTCCAAACCTACATCATGGCCTTTTACACTTCCATCTCCTTTTCTCACTCACTTTTATACTTCATTTTGCTACTCCACTTTTTGCATTTCTTTCCCATCTTACTATTCCTGTCATACTTTTTGTATCATTCCATTATGTCATTCCCTTGATAACTTCTCGGATTCTTTTTCCATTTCTCTCTCTCTCTGTCATCTAATTGATCTCTCTGTAGCCCATATGCCTCTAATCCGACGTTTCGTAGGATTTGAATGTTTAGAGTTATTTGCAACTCAATTCAGTTTGTAAGGAGAGATATAAACTCCCCATTCATTAGCTCTAAACAATTGCTAGTCCTGCGTGGGTTTTCTATGGCATATACGCCTCTACCAGGTCACTACTCTATGGCCTTTGAACGATGGAATGAAACCAGGCATGTTTTTTATGCCCTTGTCAAATTTCGGTTTGAAAATTTGTATGGCCTTTCCACACCTTTTTCCATACCTGTTTCCATACCTGTTTCCAATTACTTAATTTTTTTCCCCCTTTGATGAGACTTAACATCTGTCCTTTATTATACCCTCCACCATAAGATGGGGGGTATACTAATTTCGTCATTCTGTTTGTAACTACTCGAAATATTCGTCTGAGACCCCATAAAGTATATATATTCTTGATCGTCGTGACATTTTATGTCGATCTAGCCATGTCCGTCCGTCTGTCCGTCCGTCCGTCCGTCCGTCCGTCCGTCCGTCCGTCCGTCCGTCCGTCCGTCCGTCCGTCCGTCCGTCCGTCTGTCTGTCGAAAGCACGCTAACTTCCGAAGGAGTAAAGCTAGCCGCTTGAAATTTTGCACAAATACTTCTTATTAGTGTAGGTCGGTTGGTATTGTAAATGGGCCATATCGGTCCATGTTTTGATATAGCTGTCATATAAACCGATCTTGGGTCTTGACTTCTTGAGCCTCTAGAGTGCGCAATTCTTATCTGATTGGGATGAAATTTTGCATGACGTCTTTTGTTATGATATCCAATAATTGTGCCAAGTATGGTTCAAATCGGTCTATAACCTGATATAGCTACCATATAAACCGATCTTGGGTCTTGACTTCTTGAGCCTCTAGAGTGCGCAATTCTTATCCGATCAAAATGAAATTTTGCACGACGTGTTTTGTTATGATATCCAACAACAGTGCAAAGTATGGTTCAAATCGGTTCATAACCTGATGTAGCTGCCATATAAACCGATCTTGGGTCTTGACTTCTTGACCCTCTAGAGGGCGCAATTCTTATCCGATTGGAATGGAATTTCGCACGACGTGTTTTGTTATGATTGCCAAGTATGGTTCAAATCGGTCCATAACCTGATATAGCTGCCATATAAACCGATCTTGGGTCTTGACTTCTTGAGCCTCTAGAGGGCACAATTCGTATCCGATTTGAATAAATTTTTGCACGAAGTATTTCGTTATGATATCCAACAACTGTGCCAAGTATGGTTGAAATCGGTCAATAACCTGATATAGCTGTCATATAAACAGATCTGGGGATTTGACTTCTTGAGCTGCTAGAGGGCGCAATTCCTATCCGATTTGGCTGAAATTTTGCATGACGTATTTTATTTTTACTTTCAACAACTGTGTCAAATAAGGTTCAAATCGGTTCATAACCTGATGTAGCTGCCATATAAACCGATCTGGGATCTTGACTTCTTGACCCCTAGAGGTAGCAATTATTATCCGATATGCCTGAAATTTAGTACGATGGGTCCTCTCATGACCATCAACAAACGTGTTTATTATGGTCTGAATCTATAGCCCGATACAGATCCCATATAAATCGTTCTCTCTATTTTACTTCGTGAGCCCCAATGGGCGCAATTCTTATACGAATTGGCGGAAATTTTACACAGGTCTCCAACATATAATTTAATTGTGGTCCGAACCGGACCATATCTTGATATCGTTTGAATAGCAAAGCAACTCTTTTCTTATATTCTTTTTTGCCTAAGAAGAGATGCCGGGAAAAGAACTCGACAAATGCGATCCATGGTGGAGGGTATATAAGATTCGGCCCGGCCGAACTTAGCACGCTTTTACTTGTTTTCTCCTATCTTCTGTAGTCTCTGCTCCCTCCAGCTTTAGTCTACGATATATTCCCCTATCTTTTGTAAAATATCTTGTCGGCTAAATGCGATTTATGTTTTGGTCATTTATAAGTGCTTTCAAAGTGAAGTGATTTTCAAATTCCCCACCATGTTCGATGGAGTGTTAACATACGTTGGCTCTAATAAAAAGGTCAACATTTGTTAAGAACAACCATTTTTCAATATGGACAAATTGGCAAGGAGAGAAAATCTTCAACCAAAAAAAAAAAAAGGATGAGATAAAAATTTCGGGGTTGAAAAATCGTCTACAAAATAAAGCAAATATTTTTTTTTTGCGTTCGAGGGGTTAACACAACAAAGCCATGTAAAGGCTTCTCAAACACCTGGGCCACCTTAGGGTGGCCTTAAGGTAATACATTGAAATAGCCAATAAAGGTCTAATTTTTTTTTTGGGGGTACTTTGGTGTTTTTGTTGATTTTAATCAAATTTTGAAGCAGGCAAAAGGTCAAAAGTGGTGGGGCGAAGCCATCCAAGGTTGAAAGTACAGCAAAAAGATTTTACGGTTTTTTTCTTCTTATTTGTACTTAATACAAATATTTGCAATGAGTTTGTTTTTATTGGATCCACACAAATGCATACCTAATCCCCCTTCCACCCCCTTCCCCTTTTGCAAAAGGGAAGAAACAGAAAATTTGGTCCTTTTTTAATTTTAATCAAATAAACGCATGTATGCTGGCCTTGTGGGTGGGTGTTTTAGTAGGGGTATCTTTAGTCTTACCACCAATACATTTGTCCACAAACACTTACACACAGTCATATGACTGTGACTGTTGATGATGCCTTAAATATTCATGAAAACACTTGGCCATGCACATGTATGTGCATGTATATGTGTCATAAGCTTATGTATAATGTATATGGGATGAAAATATGTTTATGTCAGGGTTGCCATTGTGGGGCTGCTGTAAGAAAACGGATGCGGTTTCAATGCTGGAGATAGAGAGTGGGGAGTCAAGGCAAACATGATTTACTGTAAGCACAGGGCTAAAGTGCTGACACCGAGGGGACGTTGATATGGTTGATGGCTGTAGAAAGGGGGTTAAACTGGCGTCAAATTCCTAGCAAAATTTCCATGTAAATCAGTTTTTCGATCGATAGCCAAGTTGGTAGCGAGATTGTCAATGCATGGATTCGATTTCCGCCTTGGTCTGTCCCTACTGTGGCATCACAATGGACTTCAAATTGTCTAAGTAAGTCTGTAAGGAGACCCAATGCAACCCAACGAACAGGGAGCCGTTGAAGGTACCATCACCTGCTCCCAAGATTTGGAAGGTTAAGATAAGATTTGGAAGGCTAAGATAGCCAAAGATGCTAGTATTGAAACCCCAGGCAGAATAGGGAATGCAAACCCAATAAAGCTTAACGAACAGGGACCCGACGATGGAACCATTGCAAATTGCAAATTTTGCCCATGAACATTCCACTAAGGAACAGGGGCAAACTTCTCACATACTTCTCACATATCAATGAGAACAGCCCGATTCAAGTTAAAGCTCAATGATAGGGGGCCTCCTTTTATAGCCGTGTCCGAAGAGAGAGAGAGAGAATTTTTACTTGGCAAGTACCTCACAAATGTCGCCAGCATTAGGAGGGGAAAACCACCGCTGACATTTTTTTTCTGATGATCTCGTCAGGATTCGAACCCAGGCGTTCAGAGTCATAGGCGCAGTGCGACAGGTCTTTGGAGAGAAGTTTTACTTGGCAAGTACCACACAAATGTCGCCAGCATTAGGAGGGGAAAACCACCGCTGAAATTTTTTTTCTGATAATCTCGCCAGGATTCGAACCCAGGCGTTCAGAGTCATAGGCGCAGTGCGACAGCTCTTTGGAGAGAAGTTTTACTTGGCAAGTACCTCACAAATGTCGCCAGCATTAGGAGGGGAAAACCACCGCTGAATTTTTTTTTTCTGATGATCTCGCCAGGATTCGAACCCAGGCGTTCAGCGTCATAGGCGCAGTGCGACAGCTCTTTGGGGAGAAGTTTTACTTGGCAAGTACCTCACAAATGTCGCCAGCATTAGGAGGGGAAAACCATCGCTGAAATTTTTTTCTGATGATCTCGCCAGGATTTGAACCCAGGCGTTCAGCGTCATAGGCGGACATGCTAACCCCTGTGCTACGGTGGCCTCCACAATGGAACCATTATCGACTTTAGAAAAAGTCGGAAGACTAGACAAGGCAATGAACCTAAAACGATGACATCAGAACAGGGAGCAGACGATGAGATCATCACCTACTCCCGAGATGCCCATTTGCTGGAGGACCAATGATTGAGGCAAACCAGATAAACCTTCACCGGAGCGGGAATGCTACATACGCTGTGATGTAGAAAATCAGCAAGGGCAAGATTCATATTGCCTTGATTCAGGAGCCATGGACGACAAGGAACAAAGTCTCTGGACTAAACCATATCAACTACCGAGGACCTGCGTTATTTGCAACAGTGGTGAGACAGGGAGACGGTGGAGTGGTGAGACAGGGAGACGGTGGAGTGGTGAGACAGGGAGACGGTGGAGTGGTGGAGACACCGCTACCAACATCGGAGCTGCAACAGCTGGTGAGATAAGCAAAACAGACAGGAAACGAGATGCTAATATGGTGCGATGCGAACTCTTATCACATTTCGTGGGCTAGCACCAACACCAGCACCGGGGCCAAGCCCTGGCAGAGTTCTTGAATGCTAACGACCTAATAACACTCAACATTGGTAACGCCGCTACCTTTGTTAATAGGTTTAGGAAGAGAGGTATTAGATGTGACGATATGTTCAGAAAACCGGATCGATGAGATTCAGGATTGGAGGGTCTCCATGGAATAGTCCATGGTTTAGAATAGCACGGCCTGCGCCGAATCCGATAAGCTTCCGGAATAAGTCGAAGACCAACTGGATAAAATTCGGAAGACAACTCAGAAGAAGACTTGGGCAAGATAATTTAGATTGTCCAAGCATAGAGGAGATTGACGAGAATGTCAACAGGATTACGAATGCACTGGTGGGATCCTTCGAAGAATTCGGAAGACAACTCAGAAGAAGACTTGGGCAAGATAATTTAAATTGTCCAAGCATAGAGGAGATTGACGAGAATGTCAACAGCATTACGACTGCACTGGTGGGATCCTTCGAAGAATTCGGAAGACAACTCAGAAGAAGACTTGAGCAAGATAATTTAGATTGTCCAAGCATAGAGGAGATTGATGAGAATGTCAACAGGATTACGACTGCACTGGTGGGATCCTTCGAAGAATTTGGAAGACAACTCAGAAGAAGACTTGGGCAAGATAATTTAGATTGTCCAAGCATAGAGGAGATTGACGAGAATGTCAATAGGATTACGACTGCACTGGTGGGATCCTTCGAAAAATTCGGAAGACAACTCAGAAGAAGACTTGGGCAAGATAATTTAGATTGTCCCAGCATAGAAGAGATTGACGAGAATGTCAACAGGATTACGACTGCACTGGAATAGGTCGAAGACCAATTGGACAAAATTCGGAAGACAACTCAGAAGAAGACTTGGGCAAGATAATTTAGATTGTCCCAGCATAGAAGAGATTGACGAGAATGTCAACAGGATTACGACTGCACTGGTGGGATCCTTCGAAGATATTGGGTTGCCCAAAAAGTAATTGCGGATTTTTCATATAGTCGGCGTTGACAAATTTTTTCACAGCTTGTGTGTCTGTAATTGCATTCTTTCTTCAGTCAGTTATCAGCTGTAACTTTTAGCTTGCTTTAGTAAAAAAGTGTAAAAAAAGTATTTTTGGTTAAAGTTCATTCTAAGCTTTATTAAAAATGCATTTACTTTCTTTTAAAAAATCCGCAATTACTTTTTGGGCAATTATTTGGACCGATTGTCCAAGCATAGAAGAGATTGACGAGAATGTCAACAGGATTACGACTGCACTGGTGGGAGCCTTCGAAGATAGTTGTCCTCTTCGGGATGGGAAATCAGCCCAAGAAAAACCCTGGATGACCGGGGAGATTCGCAATAACGGGGAAAAAGGTCCGCAGACTTTTTAACAGAGCACGCCCTAAAATAGCAGAAGTTTATTGGGATGTGTTTTATACACAGCTCAAGGAATACAATAGGATTACCAGAGCGGCAAAACGTGCCTCCTGGAAGCTGTTCTGCCAACAGGTCGATAGCGTTAATGACGCCGCCAAGATAAACAAGTAAAAGCGTGGTAAGTTCGGCCGGGCCGAATCTTATATACCCTCCACCATGGATCGCATTTGTCGAGTTCTTTTCCGAGCATCTCTTCTTTGGGAAAAAAGGATATAAGAAAAGATTTCCTCTGCTATTAGAGCGATATCAAGATATAGTCCTGTTTGGACCACAATTAAATTATATGTTGGAGGCCTGTGTAAAATGTCAGCCAATTCGAATAAGAATTGCGCCCTTTGGGGGCTCAAGAAGTAAAATAGAGAGATCGATTTATATGGGAGTTGATCATAATAAACACGAATGTTGATGGTCATGAGAGAATCCGTCGTACAAAATTTCAGGCAAATCGGATAATAATTGCGACCTCTAGAGGCTCAAGAAGTCAAGATCCCAGATCGGTTTATATGGCAGCTATATCAGGTTATGAACCGATTTGAACCATACTTGGCACAGTTATTGGATATCATAAGAAAACACGTCGTGCCAAAATTCATTCAAATCGGATAAGAATTGCGCACTCTAGAGGCTCAAGAAGTCAAGACCCAAGATCGGTTTATATGGCAGCTATATTAGGTTATGGACCGATTTGAACCATACTTGGCACAGTTGTTGGATATCATAACAAAACACGTAGTGCCAAAATTGATTCAAATCGGGTAAGAATTGCGCCCTCAAGAGGCTCAAGAAGTCAAGACCCAAGATCGGTTTATATGACAGCTATATCAAAACCTGGACCGATATGGCCCATCTACAATACCAACTGACCTACATTAATAAGAAGTATTTGTGCAAAATTTCAAGCGGCTAGCTTTACTCCTTCGGAAGTTAGCGTGCTTTCGACAGACAGGCGGACGGACGGACGGACGGACAGACGGACGGACATGGCTAGATCGACATAAAATGTCACGACGATCAAGAATATATATACTTTATGGGGTCTCAGACGAATATTTCGAGTAGTTACAAACAGAATGACGAAATTAGTATACCCCCCATCTTATGGTGGAGGGTATAAAAAGTTTCTCTCAAAAACCCATGTCGAAACTGAAACTTTAGTAGACGATATGGGAGTGAGAGCAGAGACAACGGAGGACATGTTGAGGCTTTTGATGAAAAACCATTTTCCATAGGATACAATGCGGACCCACGGAGACACTGGAATCTTGGAATAATGACGTTGATCGAAGGTTTATAATAACGGAATTTATGGTGAAGGAATCCTTGTGGAGCTTCAAACCATTTAAGTCACCCGGACATGATGGAATATTTCCGGCGTTACTATAGACAGAGACAGACTATCTGGCGCCTTGTCTGGCCAAAATTTTCACAGCGTGCCTAGGACTTTCATATACTCCGAAGGCCTGGCAGGAGGCAAGGGTGGTGTCCCAAGCCCGACAAGGCAAGTTATGCGACACCAAAGGCCTACAGACCCATAAGCCTTACGTCACGAGGAAGACGAAGGAAAAAGGGGCACAGGGCACGCCACAGGGGAGCATTTTATCGCCACTCCTATGGGTGACCACCATAAATGACCTATTACGGATGCTGACTGAGGAGAAATTTCAAACTATTACGGATGCTGACTGAGGAGAAATTTGAACCTGTCTGCTACGCAGACGATGTTTTAATACTTCTAAGGGGTAAGGATCCGAACCAGCTATGCAGAAGGGCCGAAAGTGTCTTGCATATGGCATATGACTGGGCTAGACCCAGAGGTCTCAATGTAAACCCAGAGACAACTGAAATATACCTGTTCACGAGGAAGACGAAGGAAAAAGGAGCACAGGGCACGCCACAGGGGGCATTTTATCGCCACTCCTATGGGTGACCACCATAAATGACCTATTACGGATGCTGACTGATGAGAAATTGTAACCTATTACGGATGCTGACTGAGGAGAAATTGCAACCCGTCTGCTATGCAGACGATGTTATAATACTTCTAAGAGGTAAGAATCCGAACTAGCTATGCTGAAGGGCCGAAAGGGTCTTGCATATAACATATGACTGGGCTAGACCCAGAGATCTCAATGATAACCCAGAGATGAGAAGAATATGCCTGTTCACGAGGAAGACGAAGGTGGGCCAATTTAACGCACCACGTTTGCTCAATACGACGATTTTAATATCTGACAAGGTCTGACTGAATTGGAAGTGTCACATTCAGAAGCATACTGAGAAGGCACTATGTACAGGGGCCGTAGGCTCGAAATGGGGCCTGAATCCTAGGATAGTCCACTGGCTTTTCAGGAGCGTGATTAGACCAATACTTACTTACGCCTCAGTAGTTAGGGTGGACTGCTTTGGAGAAAAAGTGCAACATAAAGACCATACAACAGGTTCAGAGAACATGATGTCTTGGCATAGGCAGAGCGATGAGGACCACGCCCACTTGGGCACTGGATACCATTCTAAATATCCGACCCATTGACATACAGTTTAAGTGTGAGCCAGCCACTGCGTCAATGAGACTTAAGGTGATGGGAGAATTGATTGAGGATGGGAGCAGCTCATACAATCGCGGTATAATCGAGGCGACTATAGGAAACCTAGAAGGAAGGGAAGAGGTTTCCGATCGGATGCATGAGATGAACCTTGAGGTCCAGTGTGAGACACTGCTGCCATCGGCACAGTCTTGGATTGATGGAACCCTAGTATTGCCATCTGAGGTTTCCCATCGGATACCAGAGATGAACCTTGAAGTCGAGTGTGAGGCACTGCTGCCATCGGCACAGACTTGGATTGACGGAACCCTGGTATTGCCATCTGAAAGATCATGTTACACGAAGGATCAAAGCTAGAGAACAGAGTGGGCCTAGGGGTTTACATTGAGTACCCAGGAACTGAGATCTGTTTTAGACTGCCTGACCATAATACGGTGCTGCAGGCGGAGATCCGGTCACGGAATGCTTGAAGTGGTGTGGTGTTAACGCGAGGACATCGAGTGTGAACATCTTTACCGACAGTAAAATTGCCATCAGGGCAATAACAACCAGGACGGTAAGGTCAAGAACAGTCTTGCAGTGTAAGAAGGAGATTAACGCCTTCTCTGAGGATGGAAAATCCACGTCGTTTGGATGCCGGGCCATAACGGAGTAAGGGGAAATCAAAGGGCAGACGATTTGGCGTTGAAAGCCAGAGGACTGCCGTCATTCGTTTGGGTGCCGGGCCATAACGGAGTAAGGGAAAATGAAAGGGCAGACGATTTGGCGGTGAAGGCCAGAGGATTGCCGTCAATAAACTTGGTTAACCCGAAGCCTTTGGGGTCGACGCAGTCCGAGTTAAGGGAGTGGGCGACAAATGCGCATGCAACATTGTGGAACAGCGAAATGGTCGGTAGGACGGCGAAAATCCTAAGGGAAGATCCAGATCGTGAAAAGACGAGGCTACTAGTGAAAGGAAGCAAGAAGGAGGTCAGTATAGCTATGGGGTATTGTAAGGGGACATATAGGACTACGAGCTCACTTATGTAAAATCGGTGCGGCAAGTGATAGCATGTGTAGGGCTTGCGGGGAAGATGTTAAGACGTTGGAGCATTTCGTTTGTCATTGAACGGCTTTCGCGTCCAAAAGATACCGGCACTTAGGTGGAGACACAATACCAGACATAAACCAACTTAGGGGAGTGGTATTGAACAAAATTAAGGATTTTGTAAGTAGCACGGGATTCCTAACTGAAAATTTTCTTTTTATACCCTCCACCATAGGATAGGGGTATACTAATTTCGACATTCTATTTGTAACTCCTCGAAATATTCGTCTAAGACCTAGCCATGTCCTTCAGTCTGTCCGTCCGTCCGAAAGCTCGCTAATTTCCGACGGAGTAAAGCTAAAGTAAAGCCGCTTGAAATTTTGCACAAATACTTCTTATCAGATTATGTCGGTTGGGATTGTAAATAAGCTATATCGGTTCACGTTTGGATATAGCTGACCTATAAACCGATGTGGGATCTTGACTTCTTGAGCCGCTAGAGGTCACAATTCTTATCCAATTTGTGCTGAGTATGGTTCAAATCGGTTCATAACCTGATATAGCTGTCATATAAACCGATCTGGGGTCTTGACTTCTTGAGCCTCTACAGAGAGCAATTCCTATCCGATTTGGCTGATATTTTGCATGGGGTGTTTTATTATGACTTCCAACAATTGTGCTGAGTATGGTTCAAATCGGTCCATAGCCTGATATAGCTGCCATATAAACCGATCTGGGGTCTTGACTTCTTGAGCCGCTAGAGGTCACAATTCTTATCCGATTTGGCTGACATTTGGCATGAGGTGTTTTATTATGTCTTCCAACAATTGTGCTGAGTATGGTTCAAATCGGTCCATAACCTGATATAGCTGCCATATAAACCGATCTGGGATCTTGACTTCTTCTTGAGCCGCTAGAGGTCACAATTCTTATCCGATTTGTCTGAAATTTTGCATGAGGTGTTTTATTATGACTTCCAACAATTGTGCTGAGTATGGTTTAAATCGGTTCATAACCTGATATAGCTGTCATATAAACCGATCTGGGATCTTGACTTCTTGAGACCCTGGAAATCGCAATTTTTATCCGATTTGGCTGAAATTTTGCATGTAGTGTTTTGCTGTGACTTCCAACAACTGTGTTAAGTACGGTCCAAATCGGTCTATAACCTGATATAGCTCCCAAATAAACCGATCATTCGATTTGACTTCTTGAGCCCTTACAAGCCGACATTTTTTTCCCATTTGGCTGAAATTTTGCACATAGTGTTCTGTTTTGATTTTCAACAACTGCGCCTAGTGCGGTCCAAATCGGTCTATAATCAGATATAGCTCCCATATTTAAGCAGAATCCATGGTGGTGGGTTCCCAAGATTCGGCCCGGCCGAACTTGGCACGCTTTTACTATTTCCCCTTAATTACAGCATTTTTTTTTTATAAAAGTGCAATTTCCATATAATTTTCTATTAAAAATTAATTTGCCGGAAATTTTTGAGCGAAAACTAATTTCCGGAAACTTTCAAGGAAAAATCTTGGCATCTCTTTTTATTGGTACTAAATATGCACAATACATACTCAATTGTGTGTATATGTATGTGTGTGTGTGTTTGTATATTTTCCTACCAATCACTTCAAATCTAAACAAAAACAAAAACTTGGCCCTTATTAAATATGCGTATGTAAATAATTTAGCGTTGGAAAACCAAAAACAAGCTCGTCACAATTTTATTTTACCCAAAATGTTGGCTGCACATTTTGTGTCTTTGTGTTTCACCTCCCACATTGTGTTTCCCTATTTCGGACTGTGCGGGCTTAGGCCCGGGTTGGGGATGTGAGGGTAACCCCCAAATGCCATGGGGCTTCACTACATGGCCTTACATATGCACAAAATAATTTCATTAAAACCTTCCGGAAATGAATGGCATAGGGCAATGTCAGCTTAAACAAGTAAAAGCGTGCTAAGTTCGGCCGGGCCGAATCTTATATACCCTCCACCATGGATCGCATTTGTCGAGTTCTTTTCCCGGCATCTCTTCTTAGGCAAAAAAGGACATAAGAAAAGAGTTGCTCTGCTATTAAAACGATATCAAGATATGGTCCGGTTCGGACCACAATTAAATTATATGTTGGAGACCTGTGTAAAATTTCAGCCAATTCGTATAAGAATTGCGCCCATTGGGGCTCACGAAGTAAAATAGAGAGAACGATTTATATGTGATCTGTATCGGTCTATAGACCGATTCAGACCATAACAAACACGTTTGTTGATGGTCATGAGAGGATCCATCGTACAAAATTTCAGGCATATCGGATAATAATTGCGACCTCTAAGGGTCAAGAAGTCAAGATCCCAGATCGGTTTATATGGCAGCTATATCAGGTTATGAACCGATTTGAACCTTATTTTACACAGTTGTTGAAAGTAAAAATAAAATACGTCATGCAAAATTTCAGCCAAATCGGATAGGAATTGCGCCCTCTAGAAGCTCAAGAAATCAAATCCCCAGATTTGTTTATATGACAGCTATATCAGGTTATGGACCGATTTCAACCATACTTGGCACAGTTGTTGGATATCATAACGAAATACTTCGTGCAAAAATTCATTCAAATCGGATAAGAATTGTGCCCTCTAGAGGGTCAAGAATCAAGACCCAAGATCGGTTTATATGGTAGCTATATCAGGTTATGGACCGATTTGAACCATACTTGGCACTGTTGTTGGATATAATAAGAAAACACGTCGTGCAAAATTTCATTTCAATCGTATAAGAATTGCGCACTCTAGAGGCTCAAGAAGTCAAGACCCAAGATCGGTTTATATGGCAGCTATATCAGGTTATGGACCGATTCAACCCATACTTGGCACAGTTGTTGGATATCTTAACAAAACACGTCGTGCAAAATTTCATTCTGATCGGATAAGAATTGCGCACGCTAGAGGCTCAAGAAGTCAAGACCCAAGATCGGTTTATATGGCAGCTATATCAAAACATGGACCGATATGGCCCATTTACAATACCAACCGACCTACACTAATAAGAAGTATTTGTGCAATATTTCAAGCGGCTAGCTTTACTCCTTCGGAAGTTAGCGTGCTTTCGACAGACAGACGGACGGACGGACGGACGGACGGACGGACGGACGGACGGACGGACGGACGGACGGACGGACGGACGGACGGACGGACGGACGGACGGACAGACGGACGGACATGGCTAGATCGACATAAAATGTCACGACGATCAAGAATATATATACTTTATGGGGTCTCAGACGAATATTTCGAGTAGTTACAAACAGAATGACGAAATTAGTATACCCTCCATCTTATGGTGGAGGGTATAAAAAGGGATGCTGCTAGCCCTGCTGCAGCTCTATTCTCAATGGTGAAGATTTCAATTTTTGCATCAAAACAAGGCCATGACATTCATAGCCAGCGAACTGTTCTCTCAAAAATACATAGATGATGATAATGTAATGTGAGCATTATAATCCTCTGCAGGGATGTTGGGAAAATGTTATACTTGTGGTATCAGGGAAAGTTGATTTAAATTTCTATGTACTCTGTGTGTAAAGTGTATTTTTTGAGATTTCCTTGATATGAACGAAAATATTTTGTTCAGAGAATTTTCATTTATTTTCAATGCATTATAGATGAAATGATATTTTTTCAAATTGGTTATGGGATATGAATAATGGAAAGAGTATAAGAGTATACTAAATTTTCAAAAATAAAAATTAAACAAAACTTTTTAGGGAAAACAATTTTTTCTAAAAAAAATTTTTTTTTTCTAAATGCAAAAATTTCAAAATAATTGTCCCTTATGACAAAACTTCTTCAAAAACTTTTTTTAAAGTTTCTACAAAATTTAACCCAACTACAAAAATTACTATGAAACACTATCTACAAACAGAAAATTTTTTACGAAATTTTTCTCAAGGCAGAAAAGCTCTATAAAGTTTTCTCATTAGAAGAAATTTTTTATAAAATTCTCTTTGAATTGAATCGAAAGAACATTTTCCTAATTTCTATGAAAATTTTCCTAATTTCTATGAAAATTTTCCTTATTTCTATGAAATATTTACTCATTTCTATGAAATTTATCCTAAATTCTATGAAATTTATCCTAAATTCTATGAAATTTATCCTAAATTCTATGAAATTTATCCTAAATTCTATGAAATTTTTTCTTAAATTCTGTGGAATGTTCCCCAATTTCTATTGAAAGTCATGGCAGAACACTATGTAAAAATTTTTAACTTATTAGTTTACAATTTTTAAAGTTTAGACTTACCAAGTCCTTTGGCATATTCTAATGATCGCTATTCCTCCAAAATGTTACCAACTTACTTAATAGCCATCAAGTGCAACATCAACAACAATCACCGCTTGCTTTCAATGTTCATGTATCGTTGTTATTAAAGACTTTTGCAAATTTTTATAAATTTTTAAAAACTTATGCCAACTAAATATGCAATGTCGTTTTGAAAATGGCATCAAAATAAAAGCAAGAAAACAATTTCCAAAAGTTTATATTAATAGTATGAAAGCATGTGTATGTGCGCAACATGATGTAGAAACCAATAGAGTACAGTGCAACTTTATAACATACAAAGTTACCACAACTGCTGTGGCATGGGCATGAGAATATAAAGGCTGCCTTGGTGCATTGAAGTGGTTGGGTGGTTGAAATTTTGATAGTAAATTTCGTTAAAAGGAATATTTCAAGCTGTTTTGAAGTATTTTGTCATTCAAATTCACTATTTAAACTTAAATTGAAAATAAATTGAAACTAAATTTAGTTTACTAAGTGAAAAGGGTACTAAAACTACCCTGAAGCAAGGAAAAGAGTAATAAAACTACTCTGTACCAAGAAAAAGGGTAATAAAACTACCCCATACCAAGGAAGAGGGTAACAAATCAACTCTATTCCAAGGGAAAGGATAATAAAACTACCCTATTCCAAGTGAAAGGGTAATAAAACTACCCTATTCCGATCGAAAGGGTAATAAAGCTACCCTATCTGAAGGGGAAGGGTAATAAATCTTCCCTATCCCAAAAGGAAGGGGTTGTAAAATTGCCTTATCCCAAAGCAAATAGTAACAAAAATACGTTAACCCAAGGGAAAGGGTAATAAAACTACCCCAAACCAAGGAAAAGATTAATAAAACTAACCTGTACCAAGAAAAAGGGTAATAAAACTACCCCATACTAAGGAAAAGGGTAACAAAACAACCCTATTCCAAAGGAAAGGGTAATAAAACTACGCTTTCCCAAAGGAAAGGGTACTAAAACTAACCTATCTCAAAGGAGAGGACAATAAAGCTACCCTATCCCAAGGGGAAGGGTAATAAGTCTTCCCTAACCCAAAAGGAAGGGGTTATAAAATTGCCCTATCCCAAAGCAAATGGTAATAAAAATACGTTAACCCAAGGGAAAGGGTAATAAAACGACTCTGAACCAAGGAAAAGAGTAATAAAACTACCCTGTACCAAGAAAAAGGGTAATAAAACTTATCGATACCAAGGAAAAGGGTAACAAAACTACCCTATTCCAAGGGAAAAGGTAATAAAACTACCCTATTCCAAACGAAAGGGTAATAAAACTACGCTTTCCGCAAGGAAAGGGTATTAAAACTAACCTATCCCAAAGGAAAGGGCAATAAAGCTATCCTATTCCAAGGGGAAGGATAAGGGTAAGGGTATCCCAAAAAGAAGGGGTAATAAAATTGTCCTATCCCAAAGCAAAGAGTAAAAAAAATACGTTATCCCAAGTGAAAGGGCAATAAAACTGCCCTATCCCACGGGAAATGGTAATAAAACTACCCTAACCCACGGGAAAGGGTAATAAAACTACCCTATCACAAGGGAAAGGGTAAAACAAAACCCCTTTCGCAAAGGAAATGATAATAAAATTAACCAATCCCAAAAGGAAGGGGTAATAAAACTGCCTATCCCAAAAGAAAGGGTAATAAAGCTACCTATCCCAAGGGAAAGGGTAATCAAACTACCATATTCCAAGAAAAGGGGTAATTAAACTATTCTATCCCAAGATAAAGGGAAGCAAAACTAACCTTTCCCGAGGGAGAGGGTAGCAGAACTACCCTATCCCAAGAGAGAGGGTAATACATATAACATATCGTAAAGGAAAGGATAGTAAAACTACCCTATCCAAAGGGAAAAGACATTAAAACTTTCCTATCTCAAGGGAAATTGCAATAAGACTACCCTATCCCAAGGGAAATGGCAATCAAACTACCCTATGGCAAGGGAAAGGGTAATAAAACTACCCTATATGAAGGGAAATGGTAATAAAACTACGCTGTCTCAAGGGAAAGGGCAATTAAACTACCCCACCGTAATAGAAAGGGTACTAAAATTGCCCAATCCCAAGAGAAAGGGTAGTAAAATTACCCTATAAAAAAAGAAAGGGTAAAGTTACCCTAAGCTAAGGGAAAGGATAATGAAACTACCCTTACCCAAGGGAAAGGGTAATAAAGTTGTCCAATCTTAAAAGAAAGTGTAATAAAATTACCCTATCTCTAGAAAAGAAAGGGTAATAAAATTACCCTCAGTCAATAAAGTGGGTAATAAAGTACCCTCAGCTTAGGGAAAGTGTAATAAAATTGTCCTATTTTAAAAGAAAGTGTAATAAAACTACCCTATCGCAAGAAAAGAAAGGGTAATAAAATTACCCTCAGTCAAAAGAAAGGGTACTAAAATTGCCCAATCCCAAGAGAAAGGGTAATAAAATTACCTTAAGCCAAGAAAAGGGTAATAAAATTTTCCTCGACCAAGGGAAAGGGTAATAAAACTACCCTTTTTCGAGGGAAAAATTAATTAAACTACCTTACCCAACGGAAAGGGTAATAAAATTACCTTCATCTAAGGTTAAGGAGAATCAAGCTACTCTTACCCAAGGTCGAGGGCAATAAAACTACCCTTACCCAAGGTAATAAAATTACCCTTAACCAAGGTAATAAAACTACCCTTACGCTAGGTAATAAAATTACCCTTACCTAAGGTAATAAAACTACCCTTACCCAAGGTAATAAAACTACCCTTACCCAAGGTAATAAACGTGAGGATACGGTTACAACACTACCATTACCCAAGGTTAAGGGTAACAAAACTACCCTAACCCAAGGTATTGGGTAATAAAACAACCCTTACCAATGGAAAAGGGTAATAAATCGACCCATAACAAAACGAAACGGTATTAAAACTATATTCTCCCAAGGGAAAGAGTAAAAATCTAATCTTACGTAAGTGCAAAGGAAATTAAACTACCCTTACCCAAGGGCAAGGGTATGGTAAGGCAAACAACCGTTACCCGGCGAAAGTGGTAATAAAAATACCCTTATTCAAGGTAAAAGGTAAGAAACTGCCCTTAACCAAGGCAGATGGTAGGAGCACTACCGCCATCCAAGGCGAAATGTAAGGAAACTATCGTTCTCATGATTTCGATGTAGGGCAATCTTTGCACCTTAGAGAACACCCTGATTTGGGTCTACCGATCTAGAGCCTTTCAACGACTAAAAACCTCCAGTAAATAATCTTGCGGTTTACTCTACACTTTCCACAGAACATCTCTTTCCCTTGGTTAAGGGTAATAAAACTACCCTTTGCTTTGGTTAAGGGTAATAAAACTACCCTTTCCTTTGGTTAAGGGTAATGAAATTTCCCTTTCCATTGGTTAAGGGTAATAAGACTACCCTTTTTGTAATAAAACTACCCTTTGCTTTGGTTAAGGGTAATAAGACTACCCTTTGCTTTGGTTAAGGGTAATAAAACTACCCTTTCCTTTGGTTATGGGTAATAAAACTACCCTTTCCTTTGATTAAGGGTAATAAAACTACCCTTTCCTTTGGTTAAGGGTAATGAAATTTCCCTTTCCATTGGTTAAGGGTAATAACACTACCCTTTTTGTTAGTTAAGGGAAATAAAACTACCCTTTCCTTTGGTTAAGGGTAATAAAACTACCCTTTTTGTTAGTTAAAAGAAATAAAACTACCCTTTCTTTTGGTTAAGGCCAATAAAACTACCCTTACCCAAGGTAAAGAGTAATAACACTTCCTTAACTTAAGGAAAAGGGTATTAAAACTACCCTACCCAATGTTAAGGGTAAAAAAATTACACTTGCCCATGATAAATGCTAAGAAAACTAACGCTATTCAAGAGAAAGGATAATGAAACTAACTTTACCCAAGGAAAAATGTAATAAAACTTCCCTTAGTAAAAGGGAAAGGGCAATTAAACAAACCTTTCCTACGGGAATGCTACTATTACCAAAAGTAAATCATTATAAGTCTCCCCTAGCCCAAGGAAAGGGTAATACAACTATCCTTTCCTATGTAAGTGTTAAGAAAACTACCCTACTCCGAAGCAAAAGGTAAGAAGACTTCCCCTTCACAAGAGAACGGATAATAAAACTTCCTTTATGCAAGGGAAAGGGTAATGAAGTTACCCTTATCCAAAGCAAAGGTTACGAAATCTACTCTTATCCATGGAAAAAGGTAAAAACTACTAAACAAAGGAAGAACATTACCTTCACCCAAGGCAGATTGTAAGAAAACTTGCCTTACCTGTTGCAAATGATAAGAAAACTACCTTTACGAAGGGCAGGGGTAAGGAAACTGTTATTACTTAAGCCAAAGGGCGATAAAATTACCTTAACCAAGCCAAGGGGTAAAAACTAGCCTTATCCAAAATAAAGGTTAAGAATTCTGTCCTTGTCCAAGGAAAATGGAAGAAAACAAAAATTTTTCAACGCAAACAGTAAAAAAATTTCCCTTACTCAAGGTAAAGCCTAAGAAAACTACCCTTATCCACCCAATATGTAAGAAAAATACCCTTTATCAACAAGGCATAGGGTAAGAAAGCTCCTCTTAGTCAAATCAAGGGGTGGAGCATCTAGACTTATCCCAAGCAAAGAGTAAGAAAACTACCCTTAGCCAAGGCAGATGGTAAGAGAATTTTGCTTATCCATGGCAAAGTGTAAAAAAATTCGCCGCATTCACTTTTAACGGGACAGTTTTCTAATCAAGGACTAAGTCTACGTATATCGCCTCTATTGAAAATTGCAGAATAGTCCCGCCCATTGATGTGAGTTTAAAATGTCGTATCTTATGAAAAGCCCCAGCTGTGTCTTCTCTGGATTAGTCCAAAATTAATTTCTCGTAGACCACCTCTATAGTCTCCTCAGTGACCTTTCCATGATTTTGCTGATCGTAAAGAGAAATTTGTCCCGGATCTGTAGCACGACGTTGTTCGCATATGCCACCAGTTTGTGGGTTCGAATCCTGGTGAGAATATCATACCGCCGGAGGGCATCGTAGCGCAGAGGTTAGCCTATTATGTCCGCCTATGACGCTGAACGCATGGGTTCGAATCCTGGCAAGGCCATTAAAAAAAATTTTCAACGGTGGTTTTGCCCTCCTAATGCTGGCAGCATTTGTGAGGTACTATGCCATATAAAAACTTTTATGCAAAGAGGTGTCGCACTGCGGCAAGCCACTCGGACTAGGCTATGAAAGGGAGGCCTATATAATTGAGTTTAAACTTGAATCGCACAGCACTCATTGATATGTGAGAAGATTGCCGCTGTTCCTTAGTGGAATGTTCTTTGGCAAAATTTGCATTTATTTGGTTTTTCCCTCCTAATGCTGGCGACATGTGTGAAGTACTGCAACATTTGTAAACAGTTTTCCGCAAAGTGTTGTCGCACTAAGGCACGGCGCGCCGTTCGAGCTCGGCTATAAAAAGGAGAATCCCTATCATTGAGCTTAAAACTTTAACTCAGCACTCATTGACATATGAGAAGTTTGACCTTAATGGTCCTAAATGTAATGTTTATGGGCACATTTGAAATGCATTTTTTTTACCAAAATCGTATATATTGGGTTGCCCAAAAAGTAATTGCGGATTTTTCATATAGTCGGCGTTGACAAATTTTTTCACAGCTTGTAACTCTGCAATTGCATTCTATCTTCTGTCAGTTATCAGCTGTTACTTTTAGCTTGCTTTAGAAAAAATGTGTAAAAAAAGTATATTTGATTAAAGTTCATTCTAAGTTTTATTAAAAATGCATTTACTTTATTTTAAAAAATCCGCAATTACTTTTTGGGCAACCCAATATATAGCAAATGGGGGTAAACAATATGTCCTTATAAGATTTTTTTTTTATCAAATTCTTTGTCACTTCACCCTTTATATTTGAAATTTGTTTGCTTTAACTAAATTTTGGAAATTTTTGTAATCCACATAAGAGATTAAATTTTGTTCACTCCACCCCATTATATTTGATTCATCCATTTACCATCCCCCTTTTATCTGCTCTATATCTTGCTGCGTTGTGGTTGTAAACCAAGTGCATTACCATGTTCGGTGCTTTTCCCATTTTCCCAAATGTTAGAGTACTAGAGTATCTATCATGGGAAATGTGTATGTATGCTGCTTGCTGTTGGTTACGGCCCCTTTTACATTTAAATTGAAAAACAAATTCTGTGTCCTATAAACCGCGAAAATACACTGAACTCATATACTACCGAAGTCTAGGTCTAGGTACATTTGTTGTTAGCGGTGGCAACTAAAACAGTTGTTCATAAATTGAAATATTAAAAAATATGTTGGCAAATGGAGAAGGAGGAAGGAAAAAGGTTTGCTGAAGTAGTCAGAAAAGTCAAAATGGAAAAAAGGGAAGAAAAAATGAAGAACAAATCGTTGTAAAGAGCAGAAAACATCATAACTTAATAACATGGCAGACTTTTACAAAGTTCTAAGCAAGGTTTTTGTTAGAAATTTTAGCTGAACCATTATAAAACCTAGACCATTATAAGACCATTTGCAGAATTAGGCGTCCCCCAAACACATGGTCCCAAAATTGGCCATCAAATTCGTTTTCTAATCTCAAATACCTTTCATTTGAGCCACATATTGGCATGGTGGAAAAATGTTTACCCTTTGGGGGAAGTTTTGGGGAAGGGGTGATGCCCTAAGTACAGGGTCCTACATTTGGATATCAAATTCGTTTTCTACTCCCAAATACCTTTTTTGGAGCCCCATATTGCGATGGTCAGTAAAAAATAGCTGTATGTGGGGTATTTCGGGAAAGGGATAGACCCCCAGAAAATTGGTCCCAAAAGTGGGTATCAATTCTTGCTCTGCCCCCAATAACTTTCCTTCAAGCCCCACATTGACATGGTCGGTAAGTATGCCCGATTCAGGGGTGTTTTGGGGAGTGGGGTGGTCCCCCAATCACTAAGCCCTGAAAATATATCAGGATATGAAATTCGTTATCTAATCTCAAATACCATTCACTTGGGTTGAAAAAGCCAGCAAATATGTCCGGTTTGGGGTATGGGCCCTAAAAACTATGAATATCGAGCACCACTGTCTTGAAGACCCAAATTGTCAAGGTAAGCAAACACGTTCTACTTGGGGGTTGTTATGGTGGTGGGACGTCTCTTAGACAGTTGGTCCCTAATGTTGATGTCAGATTCATGGTCTACTCCCAAATACCCTTCATTTGAGCTCCATTTTTCCATAGTCGGCAAACATTACCGGTTTGGGGTTGTTTTGGGGGATGGGACGGCCACTCAGTGACTTGGCTTTGAAAATTTACATCAGATTCGTGTTCTACTCTAAAATACCTCTGATTTGAGCCTCATATTGCAATGGTCAGCAAAAACTTCCTATTTGGGTGGTGTTATGGGGGTGGGGTGTCCCCATAGACACTTTTCCCGAACATTGATACCAGATTCGTGCTTTACTTCCAAAGACCTTTCATTTGAGCCCCATATTGCTTTGGTCCAAAAATTTGTCTTCTTTGGGGGAAGTTCTCGGGTATGGGTGGCCCCTCAAACACGTGGTTCCATATCTAGATATCAGATTCG